>NW_024881922.1:382500-537500 GCF_019059575.1 Amphibalanus amphitrite
GCCGCAATTGCCACCTGAATCGATCCGTTTAACCAATAAAATTACATAGGTAGTGTCGCAAACAGAACCTTGGATTTCTTAGCTTTTTTAACTGCACCGAGTAGGTATACACAAGTAAGCGAGATCCAAGCAGCCCATACAAATGACGAATGTTTTCAAAGTTAACAGTTGTTTATCTCAACTCCTCTAATGCTATTTTTTATTAACTACACAGCTATAAACAAGAAAACACCTAACATAAGGAAGATCCATTGCACGTACGTCTTGTCAACATCGATTTGTTTAACTTGATGACCTTCAACGGATTGTCTCCGGCTTCCGTTGGCGATGACTCCTCTTGACCTTCCGGCACGGTATCGTCTTCCAAATAAAAGTATTGCCTGAAACACAAGGTCATGTATCAACAAGCCACTCTTACAATAGCTTTAAAACTGCGCAAATATTGAGCAAATAATTCACACATAACTATAATGAGTTCCGTTTCAAAGAGCAGTCGCAAACAACAGTTGAACTAAAAACAATGGACTGCATACCCACCATAAATACGGTTGCTAATGCTATACAGTGCTATGTTTTATATGCATGCATGAATTATGACTTGTTCGAGAAATTTTGTCCGAATGGTTCAATGGGTGGCTGTGAGCCCTGGTGCCGGGGACACCACGACAGTGTTAGTGTTGCAAATGACACCACGGACCAACACCTTTCACGTGACCTTCACACCCACCATAATACATGGACCAGCGTCATGTCACATGTTTGACTTTAAGCGTTCACAAAAAAAAACTGAAAAAGGGTGGAGAATGTGAGCCAACATACGCCGAATCACGATTTTGGCCAAAAATGGTCTCAAGAAACAGGTCACATGTCAAAGGTTATTTGGGTCAATGTCATTAAGTTTTTAGGGTAAGTGTGAAACTGATTAACTCGAGGTTATAAAAGTATCGTCGCGATCGACCGCTTTAAGTGCGAGTTATTCGTAAAAATTGTAAGAGTCAGTTGTTTGCACAAAAACGGTGAACTGAAACCAGCACCAGTTATTCTTAGTATATTTAGCTACTATATAGTAAGACAGTCGACAGGCGTTACAACTGCAGTTCAACGAAAAATGATTAGGCGTTTTTTATGTATTTTCCTTACCCGTTCTTTTCGATGATATTGTATTTTCCTTTTTGAAGAACCCATTTTATAGCCTTTCCCAAAGTCTTCCTAGGCACCGAGACCATCTTGAGCTTAGACGAAGACGGTAGGAAGAAAATTTGTAGCCTCTCTGTAAAACGTGAAATTAGAGATGATCATTGGTATTGCATGCATACTATGGAACTGTGGCTGATCCCAGTAGCGGCGGAACACCCTAAATTAACCCTCGCCGGCACAGGCCATTTTGCGTCCTTCGACGGCACAAGGGGGAGGGGGGCTGGTACGACCCCCCCTCGCGTTTGGCCCCTGATCGAGCTAGAGCTTCGCGGAAAACAACGAGCGTGTTGCCCGTCACGAGAGGAAGCCGATGATACCCAATTTTAAGGTCCTAGGTCATCGGGGTCCTAGGTCAACCATAACAATTTATCGATTCTTTCCATGCATCGTCCATAGGCGTAATGTTAAAATCATGCCGTTTGGGGGGGAAAATGCCAATTTTGCCCCCCCCCCCCTGGATCCGCCACTGGGTGACCTTCCAGGTCAGGTCAATGACCCGAAAACCGGGAAAATCGGGACCTGTTAGAAAGTCGTAAAGTGTGGCTGCTATGGGGTTGTCCGGGGTGCTGATCACGAATATCGTGTTAGTTTTGATCAGAGATGATGTCTTTAAGCATTTAGACCAGGTCGGGTCCGGTCAGGTCAGGTCAACCGGCAGAGGTTGTGACGGGTATTCGTAATACGTGTCAACCGCCTCTGACAGCTTCGTAAAATGTTACGAAGGCACCAAAACTACTTCGTAAATGTTCAAATGGCTGCTAAATTCGATTTCAGGTTCAAAAACTAGCCTAGAAACATGTAAAACTCGAAAAAGTGAACCGAGGTCACCCGAGGTCACCAAAGGTCAACGACCTGACCTGACCTTCAGATGACCTTGAAACCCAATCTAATGTATGGGAGCAACATCAAATCACATGTTTGAACGTTTGAAACCACGAAAAGCTTGCAAACGCGCGGCTAATGCGAGCCAAAATACGCCAAATCGCGATTCCGGCCAAACTTGGTCTTGGAAAAGAGGTCACAGGTCAAAGTTCATTTAGGTCAGGGTCATGAAATTTTCAGGGTTGGTGCAAAATTGATCAATGCGATGGTACTAAAAGTTTCGTCGCGATCGGCCGCTTTTTACGCGAGTTATTCGCGAAAAACCTTAGGGGGGGTTGCATCACCCCCCTGTGCCGCCGAGGGTTAAGGGGGGGGGGGGGCACTCCCGACTTTTGGGCCCATTCTTTCCATGCAACGCCCATAGGGCTAATGTTAAAACTCCCAAATCAAAGGGGGGCACGGTGCCCCGGTGCCCTCCCCGTTCCGCCGCCTATGGCTGATCCGGAGTGTGTCTTTACGCACCACACTTAGGGGAAAGTGGGTGTATTGCGCCCTCCTAACCAATTGCGCCCACCAACATTCCCACGAATTCAATGGCATGTTTATAATTTTGTGTTCGAAAACAATATTTTCACCACCTGATAGTTCATTTTATGGCCCAAGCTCTCCGACGAAGGCAATCAGCAGGGCTCAGTTACGCCATCAAAGATATTACGGCGTTTTCTTAGCTTTTTTGCAGTATTTTGAACCGTTGGCTATAAAAATCTGTGATACGTGTGTGATTTTCAGAGTGGTATTTAGAAAGAAAGCCCATTTTTTCATTATATTTCACTTAAACAGTAAACTACCTTCAGCATATTTATGACAACTTCTACGCTTTTATTAAAAAGTACCTCAATTCTAATTGCGCCCATGGCAATTGCGCCATGGGGGCGCAAATAGAATAATGGTGTAGCTATTGTATCACGACAGTATGAATGCACCATTATCTGATTGCAATAAAGAAGGAGTTTAATGCCAGGCAGGGGAGCAGCCCGCTGTCGCCAGTCCGCAAATTATTTCTCTCGTCAAACTTATAATGCAGCTGCCATTTAGGTTGCCAACTTGTGGTGTAATTGACAAAATACGGCATTTTCAATATGGACTCGGGCGTGAGAGGTGACAGCTATGATCAAAAAGTAAAAACTGATGTCAACAAGTTGTCGAAACGATAAAAATTAATAATTTTGAGAGAAACGATTGAAAATTTAACCATACTTTCACATATATCTAGTCTGTTACATAAAACCAAACATACGGACACATGTAAAGTTATTTACCTGGGCAAAAAACATCGCTATTTATACCTACATTTATTATTTATCCAGCCTGATTAACATTATACAGGGTGGACCAAAAAGGATGGAAACATTTTGAACTCGCATAAAACATGCAGTATTGCATGCATGTGACTGGAAATGGTACCAAACGAGAGTACATTTCGTGGAAATTCATAACGGCATCACTCTCATCTGCTTTCTCTCGTTTTCAGTCTCTCACAGCAAATGTTCGAAGAGACTACTTTCGCGAGACAGGCACAGAGCGGCCGGTCTGGTGGCTGACGCGATAGCCCGACGACACATGTTCGCTGGTATGGCTCACACAGTCTTGGTGATCGCTCTCTTCAGATCACAGAGACCTTCCTTGTAGACCTGGCCCTTGAGATGAGATGATAAAGAAGTCACTGCACAGCAGCAAGGTCACCGAAATGGTGTGCCCTCAGCGGAAAAGGAATTGTGGGTCCACCTTTGTTCGAGGAAGGGAGCGGCGACACTGTGACCGTCAATCAACAGCGCATACCAGGCGGCGCCGAGAAAGTTCTGAGAGCGAGTCCAAACGAAGCATGGCAGCCTCATCATAGACCTTATGTGGTTCCAGCGAGACGGTGCGCCTCCTCACATCGCAAAAACAACGCTCAAGTGCATCGAAAACCACTTCGGTGACCGGCTGATATCCCGCGGTGCCAGTCGGAACTGGCCTACCTACTCATCCGACCTGACCCCTATGGATGTTTTACTGTGGGGTCATCTCAGGGACCAGGTCTACAAGGATGGTTCAGAAAGCCTCTGAACTGAAGAGAGCGATCAGCAAGGCTGTGTGAGCCATACAAGCGGGCTATCGTGTCAGCAGCCAGGCTGATCGCTCTGTGCCTGTCTGGCGAAGGTGGTCATTTCGAACATCTGCTGTGAGAGACTGAAAACGAGAGAAAGCATATGAGAGTGATGCCATTATGAATGTCCACGAAATGTACTCTTGTTTGGTATCATTCCCAGTCACATGCATGCAATGATACATGTTTTATACGAGTTTAAAATGTTTCCATCCTTTTTGGTCCACCCTGTAAATGTTTAAGTAAGCCGCAATGACATTACACTGCCGGGGTGTATGCATTCCGTCTCATTCGCTTAGCCATGTTTAACCCTCGCCGGACCTATTGGTTTTCTACATACGCGCCGGCCGAGGGGGGGGGGGGGCGGGTACGACCCCCCCCCTCGCCGTTTCGCCCCTGGTGGAGCTAGCGCGTCGCGGAAAAAACGAGCGTGTGCGCCGTTACGAGACGCAGAGATTGGTACCCGATTTTAAGGTCCTAGGTCAACCGGTGACCTCTGAGGTCAGGTCAAGTGCCCCAGGGTACGGTTCAGTTTTTGGTGAATAACTTCGCAAAAAACGGCCGCAGAGCCGCGATTTTGGCAGCATCGTGTTCGCCTTGCTCAGGCGCGTCGAATGATATACTTTTTGTTCGGGTCAGGTCAACTTAGGGTGTTGACCTCAGGTCAAGGTCAGGTCAGCACCCCCAGGTCACGAAGTTGGTCGAAAGAGGTCATGTCGCATATCATTCGATTCGGCAGGTCTTTCTGAGTCCATTGGTGGCTTTCCCGACTCGCTAGCTCAATTTGATCGGGAGTTATTGACGAAAAACTAATATGACCTTGATGACGTCATAAATGACGTCACGGAAGGTCAATATTGCAAAAGTGACGCATCTAACCTTGCAAACCTTGCAAGGAGTGCATCAAATCACGATTCTGTGTGCTTGAGATAGTTGGAGATCGTTTCCGGCGCCAGAATAGCAGTTTTAATTTTTCCCCATTGACTTATAATGGCCAGGTCACGAAAATGACCTGACCTCATATGACCTTTAGGAAAAATCCGAGATATACAAATTGTGAGACTCATAATGGATACTAGATCCTGCAAGTTTCATTTCCCTGTGACATCTCCTCTGGCAGTGAGGGCGTTGCGAAGTTGCGACATCTGAAGACCGTGCAGAGGTTCACTTATGACGTCATAGGTCAGTGACCTGACCTGACCCAAAAATGCGGTTGGTGTCAAAAGATGCGGCTTGGATCAAAGGTCAGGTATGCCAAGTTTCAGCTCTCTATCGACAGCGTGTTCGGAGCTATCGCGAAAAAAACCTATGGGGGGGCGGCACCCGCCCCCCCCCCCCCTCGGCCGGCGAGGGTTAAGTATAGGGCGCAATTGGATTCTAATTACGCCATCCCCCTGGCGCAATTTACAGCAGTTGTCGGTAAATGCGCCCTTTTGCATGTTTCTGAAAAGCAGCTGTCGGAAGCACACGAAACATTCTTAATTGATCGGGAGGCTCTTAAATCGTAGCTAATGAGTTCCTCTTTGAAGTGGTTACCAGTGCATGCTTATATCTCCAGCGGTTTTCTTACAATTAGCGTTTTTTCCTTAAGGTGGCGCAATTCACCCTCCTTCCCCTAAGTGTCAAGACACTTATAATTCAATGGCGTAGAAGTGGTTTGGTGTAAAATTAGATAGAAATTCAGAAATAAATAATATTTTGAAAAAAAATAAACAAACATTAAAAATAAATTCAGAAGAAACAAACGATAGTTGCTTAAAGGGACTATCCCACCTTCTAAAATGTTGTTAAAACCAGTTAAATTGTGCCCGACTTTATAGATTGGATGACCAGGAACACGGTTCTGGCATTTATTTTTCATTAAACATCTTAGGCTTCCCATATTCCAAACACAAACTTTCAAATATGTGACGTCACAGCCCAAAATTATCTCCTTCCCCCAGGCCACATTACTGTCATAAAGCTGATTCTTTTTACTCTGTAGGCACCACAACAAAGTTCAGACCAAGTTTTAAGCGATTTTTCAACGAACAAACCCATTTAAATCAGAATGACTAAACGAGGTGACGTCACACTAACGGTCGCTCCATGTTGAAGATAGGGCCTTGTACAAGGCTCATTTTAAAATGAAAGGAACGAATTTCTTCAACACCAAGAGGCCGCGGGGGTTGCAACCTAGATAGATAGTGGTTTCTGAACCTCGCCGCAAACTTGGCTATCTCAACTCAAATCCCATGTTAAAGGTGGGATAGTCCCTTTAACCCGCGCGGCGCGCACCGACGGGGGTCTGCGCCAACTTCGTACTGATGGGGGGGGGGGCGGATGACCGCCCCCTCCCCCTGAGATCTCCAGAACGAAGCAAGATAGCGACAAGCGGTAAACGGCATGAGGTGCGCACGGACAAGGTCTACAATTTTTATGTAGGTCGTTTTCGGGTCAGATCAAAGATGACGTCACAGGGGTCACAAAAGTCAAAATGGCGGCGCTAGCTATGGATAAAGTTTTTCTCCAATAACTTTCGAATTGGTCAAGCTAGGAACAAACTAAGGGCATCGTCGTGATCCTCTCGTCAATCCGCATCGAATCATATATATGTTGACCTCTAAAGGTCAAGGTCAAAGGTTGAACTCAGGCCACGTGACCTCGAGGTCATTATGTATATCATTCGATTTGCCTTGACGAGCTGAACACAATGAGATCATCCGCGCGGCTGTATCTTGTTCCTGTAAGGAGTTATTGGCAAAAAACCTTCGGTGACCTTTGATGACGTCACATGACCTTACAGCTGGCCAACAGCAAAACAGACCTCAAGGTAGTGAAGGTTGATCATATAGAAAGTCATGTATGGTATATGGGGCCATTCCGACGCGTTTTAGTGGTAAAAACAGGGAGTTGATTTTCCCCCCATTGACTTATAATGGGGAGGTCGAGAAATTGACCTGACCTTAGGTCATCGATATCAAAATTCCGAGATTTACAAATTGTAGCTACAAATGACCTAAGAACATCCTGCGACTTTAAAAGGCCTCCGTCATCTACTGTAGCTCTGACACGGTGACAAAGTTGCAAAAAGGTGACTTGAGGTTGGGTCATTTGAAGTGACCTGGTGACCTGACCTCGAAAGTTAGGAGGTTCAAACTTGCACACCATGTGTAAAATTGACGAGCAAATAGTCGTACTAAATTTCACAGCGCTACGCTCCGCGGTTTTCCCGCTATTCACGAAAAACCTCAGGGGGGGCGGATAACCGCCCCCCCCCCCCGTCGGTGCGCGGGTTAAACAATATTCGAAGTTACGAAGAACTTCGAATACAAAGAGCCCCTCACCATTTATTTTCGTAAATATCTAGGGGTGCCGTATACACAAAAATCTTACCTGATGAGCTTGAAGCAGGCTCCAGTACACTCTTGGCATATGTGACTGAGGAGGAAACATTTGTTAACTGCAGTTTGTTCATAATCAGTGGACTAAAATGCTGAGGGACGTTTGTCGGATATCTGTCATACGTAAAAGACAAATGGCGAATTAAAAGTATATGTATAATATATATATTTATTTATTTATTTATTTATTTATTTATATAATCATTCATACAATAATCCAGGACTGATTATTGGGACAATTACAGGGACACTAAAACATAATGCCTAGTCTTACCATTACCTTCCACTGGGTTTGACGAAACCTCCGGCTGACTTCCCGGCTGCGCCTCTGGCTGTTCCTCTGACTGAACCGCAGGCTGCTCCTCTGACTGCTCCTCTGGCTGAGATTCTGGTTGAGCCTTCGGCTGTGCCTGTAATTGAGCCTCTGGCTGTTCTTCTGACTGGGATTCTGGTTGAGTCTCTGGCTCTGTATCCAGTTGACCCTCTGGCTGAGCCTCAGGCTGCTTCTCTGTCAGCTTCTCTGGCTGAGATTCTGGCTGAGTTTCCGGCTGGGCCTCTGGTTGAACCTCTGGCTGTTCCTCCGGCTGGGCCTCTGGCTGAGCCTCTGGCTGTGCCTCTGGTTGGGGTTCCGGCTGTTCCTCGGGCTGAGCCTCTGGCTGCTTCTCTGTCTGCTCCTCAAGATGAGATTCTGGCTGAGTTTCCGGCTGTGCCTCTTGTTGAACCTCTGTCTGTTCCTCAGGCTGTGCCTCTGGTTGTTCTTCTGGTTGAGATTCTGGCTGAACCTCAGGCTCAGCCTCTGGCTGCGCTTCCGGTTGGGCTTCCGGCTGCGTCTCCGGTTGGACCTCTGGCTGTTCCTCAGGCTCCGTTTCTGGCTGCTCCTCTTGCTGAGATTCTGGTAGAGTCTCTGGCTCGGCATCTGGCTGGGCCTCTGGCTGGGCATCTGGTTGGGCTTCCGGCTGTTCCTCTGGCTGAGCCTCTGGCTGCTTCTCTGTCTGCTCATCTGACTGGGATTCTAGTTGAGTCTCCGGCTGTGCCTCTTGTTGAACCTCTGGCTGTTCCTCAGGCTGTGCCTCTGGTTGTTCCTCTGGTTGAGATTCTGGCTGAACTTCAGGCTCAGCCTTTGGCTGCGCTTCCGGTTGAGCCTCTGGCTGTTCCTCAGGCTCCGCTTCTGGCTGCTCCTTTTGCTGAGATTCTGGTAGAGTCTCTGGCTCGGCATCTGGCTGGGCCTCTGGCTGAGCCTCTGGCTGAGCCTCTGGCTGAGCCTCTGGCTGTGCCTGCGGTTGGGCTTCCGGCTGTTCCTCGGGCTGAGCCTCTGGCTGCTTCTCTAGCTGAGCCTCCGGCCGTGTCTCCGGTTGGGTCTCTGGCTGTTTCTCAGGCTCAGCTTCTGGCTGCTCCTCTTGCTGAGATTCTGGTAGAGTCTCTGGCTCGGCATCTGGCTGGGCCTCTGGCTGAGCCTCTGGCGCGACATCTGGTTGGGCTTCCGGCTGTTCCTCTGATTGAGCCTCTGACTGCTCCTCTGGCTGCTTCTCTAGCTGAGCCTCTGGCTGCGTCTCCGGCTGGGCCTGTGGCTGTTCCTCAGGTTGCGCCTCTGGCTGCTCTTCTTGCTGAGATTCTGGCTGGGTCTTTGGCTCGGCATCTGGCTGGGCCTCTGGCTGAGCCTCTGGCTGGGCATCTGGCTTGGTTTCCGGCTGTTCAGTTGGCTGCTCCTCTGTCTGCTCCTCTGGCCGAGATTCTGGCTGATTATCCGGCTGTGCCTCTGGTTGATCCTCTGTCTGTTCCTCAGGCTGCGCCTCTGGCTGCTCCTCAGGCTCCACTTCTGGCTGCTCCTCTTTCTGAGATTCTTGCGTCTCTGACACGGCATTTGGTTGGGCCTCTGGCTGAGGCTCTGGTTGTGCCTCCGGTTGGGGTTCTGGCTGTTCCTCTGGCTGAGCCTCAGGCTGCTTCTCTGTCTGATCCTCTGGCCGAGATTCTGGCTGAGTCTCCGGCTGGGCCTCTGTTTGATCATCTGGCTGTTCCTCAGGTTGTGCCTCTGGTTGCTCCTCTGGTTGAGATTCTGATTGAACCTTTGGCTCAGCCTCTGGCTCCGCTTCCGGTTGGACTTCCGGTTGCGTCTCCGGCTGGGCCTCTGGCTGTTCCTCAGGCTCCGCTTCTGGCTGCTCCTCTTGCTGAGATTCTGGTAGAGTCTCTGGCTTGGCATCTGGCTGGGCCGCTGACTGGGCATCTGGCTGGGCCTCTGGCTGAGCCTCTGGCTGTGCCTCTGGTTGTGCCTCCGGTTGGGCATTCGGCTGTTCCTCGGGCTGAGCCTCTGGCTGCGTCTCCGGTTGGGCCTCCGTCTTTTCCTCAGGCTCCGTTTCTGGCTTCTCCTCTTGCGGAGATTCTGGTAGAGGCTTTGGCTCGGCATCTGGATGAGCCTCTGGCTGAGCCTCTGGCTGGGCATCTGGTTGGGCTTCCGGCTGTTCCTCAGGTTGTGCCTCTGGCTGTTCCTCCGGCTGGGTCTCTGGCTGAGTATCTGGCTGTGCCTCCGGTTGGGGTTCCGGCTGCTCCTCGGTCTGAGCCTCTGGCTGCTCCTCTAGCTGAGCCTCTGGCTGCGTCTCCGGTTGGGTCTCTGGCTGCTCCTCTTGCTGAGATTCTGGTTGAGTCTCGGGCTCGGCATCTGGCTCAGCCTCTGGCTGCGCCTCCGGTTGGGAATCTGGCTGCTCCTCTTGCTGAGATTCTGGTTGAGTCTCGGGCTCGGCATCTGGCTGAGCCTCTGGCTGCGCCTCCGGTTGGGAATCTGACTGCTCCTCTTGCTGAGATTCTGGTTGAGTCTCGGGCTCGGCATCTGGCTGAGCCTCTGGCTGCGCCTCCGGTTGGGCATCTGGCTGCTCCTCTTGCTGAGATTCTGGTTGAGTCTCGGGCTCGGCATCTGGCTGGGCCCCTGGCTGTGCCTCCGGCTGTTGCTGAGGCTGGGCCTCTGGCTGCGCCTCTAATTCCGTCTCTGGCTCCACCTTCGGCTCGGCATCTGGTTGAGCCTCTGGCTGTTCCCCTGGCTGAGTTTCTGACTGCGACTCCGGTCGTGAATCTGGCTGTTCTTCAGGCCTCGCCTCTGGCTGTTGCTCTGGCTGAGATTCTGGTTGAGTCTCCACCTTGGTATCTGGTTGAGCTTCTGGCTGAGCATCCGGCTGTTCCTCAGACGCCACTTCCGGCCGGATCTCTGGCTGGGCTTCTTGCTGGGTCTCTGACTTAGCCTCTGGTTGGATCTCTGACTGAGCCTGCGGTTGGACCTCTGGCCGTTCCTCCGGCAGATCCTCCGGTTGGGTGTCTGGCTGTTCCTCAGGCTGCGCCTCTGGCTGAGAATCTGGCTGAGTCTCTGGCTGTACCTCCGACTGAATCTCAGGCTCGGTCTGTGGCTGAGCGTCCGGCTGGGCCTCTAGCAAATCTTCCGGTTGGGCCTCTGGCTGCTCCTCAGGTTTAGCCTGTTCCTCAGGCTGAACATCTGGCTGAGCCTCTGGCTGAGTCTCTGGCTCGGTCTCCTGCTGAGCCTCTGGCTGCGCCTCCGGCTGCTCTGGCTGAGCCTCCGGTTGTTCCTCAGGCTGCACCTCTGACTGAGCATCTGGTTGAGTCTCTGGCTGAGCCTCCGGCTGTGCCTCTGGCTGAGTGTCTGACTGTGACTCTTCCTCTTGCGGAGTATCCAGCTGTTGTTCAGGCTGAGGTTCTGGTTCCAGAAGGCTCTTTGATAGGGACTTTCCCGGATCCTCGGGCTGGTCTTCACTTCCCGCCTGATTGTCTTCGGGCTGATCTGTCTCACTTGCTGGTTGAAGTTCCGGTCGCTTTTTATCATCAGAAATGCCTGTGAACAAAATTCTCAGATCACTTGATGCCAGACCAATTGATGCAAAGTAATGGTATTATCATAATATTGAAGTAAAAGTGGTGAAAGAAATAAATCTATTGAAGCATTAGTTAAATCTTAAAGCTATTGAACCGTAAAGATACTTAGTTCTTAATTTAACTCGTTCGTGGTCTCATAATTGATGTTTTCCTAAGTTCTCATTCTTCACAGGTAACCGTCGAAGGACCTCGACAGGTGACGGGATAAAATTATATGGGGAAGATAAGGATATCACGTTAAACGAGGGTGAATATTCTTGCAAGCCACGTTTTTCAAACTTATATCAAATTTGAACCTTGTTTGGGCATTTGTTTATTTTTTAGATGCTTTGTTTTGCAGAGTGTTTGCATGATTTTCTGTTTCACGGTGCTGGCAATTCTTACCTCACCCGTGCTGCTTTGCAAAGACGATAGATGCCTCCTTCCTGTTCGTCTTCATCGAATTTAAACACGATTACGGTGCCTACAAGAACCTTGAAACAAGCCATCAAATGAATTTTTTTTTCAGCTAAAATTAAATGTCACTTAGTAGGAAGGGTAAGTGCACTTCACATAGAACATTATACCTAGTCTCTAATATGTCCACGGTTAATGTATCTTTTCATTTTAAAACCAGTAAAGCGCCTTTTGGGCGAAGAACGAGCGAGCGAGATAGTGAGCCCTGCACGTGCGGAAGGGCGAGAGGGTGCTTCCAACGGGCTTGCGCAAAGCACCCTTCTAACTGGTCGCTAGCGGTGTGCCAAATTTGAACGCAATCGGCCCAGCCGTTCCTGAGATCTGGAAGCGGCATTCTGCACGTGCGCACGTGCAAACGGGGTCCAAAATGACTTTTGCACGGCATCCTACTAACTGGTCCCCAGCCGTGTACCAAATTTGAGCGTAATCGGCCCAGCCGTTCTCGAGATCTGGAAACGTCCCCTGCACGTGCGCACGTGCAGTAGCACCCTAACCGCAACACATGGGAATGCATTGCCTGGTGGGTGCCTACCTGTATGCCAAGTTTCAGCGAAATCTCCCCAGTAATTACCGAGTTACTGAAATGGGAACAAATTTGGCACCTCTTATTGTTGTATTTTGCACGTGCACTGGGGATGACCCACATGCATCGAGAGTATCCTATTTTGGGTAGAAGGGATGCTGCTACTCTACTAAAATTACCGCAAGTCAATCGCCCAAGCGGCTGCTGAGATATGAGCCTCTCAAAATCACTACTTTTGCAAAACAGCTTGAACACCCTTGACTTTTCACGTGGCACGTGCCACGACGGTCACTGAGATGTATCAAAAGTAGTCAATTACGGGGTAGAAGGGATGGGGCTACCCAACAAAAAAGACCGCAGGCCAATCGGTCCAGCGGTTGCTGAGATATAAGCCTCTCAAAAGCGTTACAGGCCGGGCCGGGCCGGGCCGCTCATACTGAGATTTTTCCGTTATATTGAAAAGACTCACTTCGCTCGCTGCGCTCGCTCGCTCGTAATCAGATCTACCCTCCCTTTGATGTCACTGCTCTTCAAAGTAAAATGAAGATAAAACTTGAGCATTGAACCTAAAAGTTAGTTTTGATTAGTGTATCACAAAGGTATTTGACAGAAAATTTATCATTTCTTTCGTATAACGGCAAATAAGAATCGTTGTATACTTCATGTTTGAAATGTTCATTTGAATGATTGGAAATAATTCGATTGGATTTTAATGCTAATTCAAAGAACTTTGCAAATATGAAGTAGAATTTCCCGTCAAGAACTTCCTTGTGATAAGCTTAGACGTTTAGGTCCAATGCTCAGTTTAATCCTCATTTTACTATAAATGGCAGTGACATAAAAAGTACGGTACCTACATACAATTGTAAAATGAAGCGATACCATAACCGCGGAAATATTGAAGACTAGATTTAATATGCTATGTGAAGTGCATTTACCCATTCTTCTCGATGAAAATGTATTTTCCCCGAAAGGAAAGCCATTTGATGGCTTGTTTCAAGGTTCCTGTAGGCACCGTAATCGTGTTTAATTCGATGAAGACGGCAGGAAGAAGGTATCTATCGTCTTTGCAGAGCAGCACGGGTGAAGTAAGAATTGCCAGCACCGTCAAACAGAAAATCATACAAACACTCTGCAAAACAAAGCATCATAAAGGAAATAAAAAACTCAAACATGGTTTAGATTTGATATAAGTTTAAAAAATGTGGCATGCAATAATGCTCGCCCTCGTTTAACGTGATATCCCAATCGTTCCTAGACAATTTTTCGCCACCAGCCTAGATACTTCGATGGCGTCCTTTGAACAAGTCACAAAACCCTCGCCGGCACAGGCCATTTTGCGTCCTTCGACGGCAGAAAGGGGGGGGGGTTGGTACGACCCCCCTCGCGTTTGGCCCCTGATCGAGCTAGAGCTTTGCGGAAAAACGAGCGTGTTGCCCGTCACAAGAGGAAGCCGATGATACCCAATTTTAAGGACCTAGGTCATCGGGTGACCTTCCAGGTCAGGTCAATGACCCGAAAACCGGGAAAATCGGGACCTGTTAGAAAGTCGTAAGGTGTGGCTGCTATGTGGTTTTCCGGGGTGCTGATCACGAATACCGTGTTAGTTTTGATCAGAGATGATGTCTTGAAGCATTTAGACCGGGTCGGGTCAGGTCAGGTCAGGTCAACCGGTAGGGGTTGTGACGGGTATTCGTAATACGTGTCAACCGACTCTGACAGCTTCGTAACATGTTACGAAGGCACCAAAACTACTTCGTAAATATTTAAATGGTTGCTAAATTCGAATTCAACTCCAAAAACTAGCCTAGAAACATGTAAAACTCGAAAAAGTGAACCATGGTCACCAGAGGTTACCAAAGGTCAATGACCTGACCTGACCTTCAGGTGACCTTGAAACCCACCATAATGTATGGGAGCAACATCAAATCACATGTTTGAACGTTTGAAACCACGAAAAGCTTGCAAACGCGCGGCTAATGCGAGCCGACATACGCCGAATCGCGATTCCGGCCAAACATGGTCTCGGAAAAGAGGTCACAGGTCAAAGGTCATTTGGGTCAGGGTCATGAAATTTTCAGGGTAGGTGTAAAATTAATCAATGCGAGGGTACTGAAAGTTTCGTCGCGATCCGCCGCTGTTTACGCGAGTTATTTGCGAAAAACCTTAGGAGGGTTTGCATCAACCCCCCCCCCCCTGTGCCGGCGAGGGTTTAAAAACATCGATTATGGTATCACGATATAATTTAAATGCAAAGCAGTTTTACTTTTAAGGTATTTTCGTAAGATTGAAATGGTGCTTTAATAGTTTTATAGATATTTCTTAGTAGGTATATAAAGATAAACGTACTGTTAATAACCATTGATTTGCTCAACGTGATGACCTTCAACGGATTATCTCCAGCTTCCGTTGCTGATAACTTCTCTTGTTCTTCAGGTATATCACCGTCTTCCAAATAGAAGTATTTGCTGAAAGGCAATTACCACTCTTATCGACGTTTTGGATGTAACGTGACCACCAGTTTGGTTGATACGGGTGTAACAATATTATGGTAACCGATTAATATTTTAATTTGTCAGACTAAATGAATAATTTCCAAAATTTGGACATTGGGTGGATACATTGAAAATATATGTAGATTATGAGAAAATATTCTTTGTTGTGATTTCTATGTAAAAAAAACTCGACATTTTCAGTAATAAGTTCAGTAATAAGACATTTTTAGTAAGCACAAATGGCAACAAAACATTCCTTGTCTGATGATGTCCTGTGGGCGAACATTCACTTACTCAAATGCATCACTTTCGACCTTTTACTTTTCTATATTCGAGGAAAACATAACTAGACATCTTTTACGGTCACTCACCCATCTTTTTCGATGATATTATATATTCTGTGATGCAGTGCCCATCTGATAACTGTTCTCAAATTATTATAAGGCAGCAACACTGTGTTCAGCGTTAACGAAGACGGCAAGTAGGAGATTGGGAGCGTCTCTGTAAAGTAAAACAAAAATGTTACCAGAAATGCGGAATGCACACTGCACTGAAAAATAGCAAAGTGCGGAAACAAAGCAGACACAGCCATGTGCAATATGTGCCTCGACGTTCCTAGATCTACGCGAAAATTTTTTGTAAAAGGTGCTCACTTTCATCAACGCTGATGTCAACCTCATCACCAGACGGTCCTCTTCGTCGCCTGGAACCTACGGATATAAAAAAGGTGAGGCGTCAGATACAACGGATCTGCAAAACAGCAAATGGCATTACAAAACAATAACCAAATAAATCTAGTGTACCAAACAAATACACAGAAGCAAGCACAGAAGAAACAGGATGAATACGCAAACACCCTGACCAATTCAATTCAATTCAATTCAATTCCAAAAGATCATCTACTTACGCCTCGTACGTATGAACACCATCGACTTGTTGATAGTGATGACCTTCAGCGGATTGTCTCCAGCTTCGGTTGGAGATGATTTTAACTGATCATCCGGCACGCTGTCGTCTTCGAGGAAATAATATTGGCTGAAAGTCAAACACGAGTTTTATTAATATTTGCAGTGTCATTGGCATGGTGCAATATAAGGTGCAATATAAAAACAGTGCGGTACTAATTAAAAACGCAGACAAAAAAATGCAGAACATGATCCATAGTCTGCAGAATTGTCGCAAAATATAAAATGAATCACGGAAATGCTCCAAACGATTAGCATTGCCTCTGTGATGCCCTTACCCATTCTTCTCGATGACGATGTATTTTCCTCTGCGTAGTACCCATCTGAGAGCTTTCCTCAAGTTGCCTTTGGGTACCGAATTCATGTTCAGTTTCAAGGAAGATGGCAGATAGGAGATTTTCAGCATATCTGCAAAAGAAGGCAGATGCGACGGTGATCAAACAGTGAATAGGTACACTGAACAACGAACATGGACAAAGTAAGCACCTAAGTTACGCAGCCATACGCATCTGCAGTATATTTGTTTATGCTCTTATAGATCGATGCAAAAAAGGCTGCAAGAATGTGCTCACTTTTATCAACGCTGTCAACCTCATCACCAGACGGTCCTCTTCGTCGCCTGGAACCTACGGATATAAAAATAAAGGGCGAGGCGTCAGATACAATGGATCGGCAGAACAGCAAATGGCATAACAAAACAATAACCAAATAAATCTAGTGTACCAAACAAATACACAGAAGCAAGCACAGAAGAAACAGGATGAATACGCAAACACCTTGACCAAAAGATCATCTACTTACGCTTTGTACGTTTGGACACGATCGACTTGTTGATCGTGATGACCTTCAGCGGATTGTCTCCAGCTTCCGCTGGAGATGATTTTAACTGATCATCCGGCACGCTGTCGTCTTCGAGGAAATAATATTGGCTGAAAGTCAAACACGAGTTTTATTAATATTTGCAGTGTCATTGGCATGGTGCAATATAAGGTGCAATATAAAAACAGTGCGGTACTAATTAAAAACAAAGACAAAAAAATGCAGAACATGATCCATAGTCTGCAGAATTGTCGCAAAATATAAAATGAATCACGGAAATGCTCCAAACGATTAGCATTGCTTCTGTGATGCCCTTACCCATTCTTCTCGATGACGATGTATTTTCCTCTGCGTAGTACCCATCTGAGAGCTTTCCTCAAGTTGCCTTTGGGTACCGAATTCATGTTCAGTTTCAAGGAAGATGGCAGATAGGAGATTTTCAGCATATCTGCAAAAGAAGGCAGATGCGGCGGTGATCAAACAGTGAATAGGTACACTGAACAACGAACGTGGACAAAGTAAGTACCTAAGTTACGCAGCCATACGCATCCGCAGTATATTTGTTTATGCTCTTATAGATCGATACAAAAAAGGCTGCAAGAATGTGCTCACTTTTATCAACGCTGTCAACCTCATCACCAGACGGTCCTCTTCGTCGCCTGGAACCTACGGATATAAAAATAAAGGGCGAGGCGTCAGATACAATGGATCTGCAGAACAGCAAATGGCATTACAAAACAATAACCAAATAAATCTAGTGTACCAAACAAATACACAGAAGCAAGCACAGAAGAAACAGGAGGAATACGCAAACACCTTGACCAAAAGATCATCTACTTACGCCTCGTACGTATGAACACCATCGACTTGTTGATCGTGATGACCTTCAGCGGATTGTCTCCAGCTTCCGCTGGAGATGATTTTAACTGATCATCCGGCACGCTGTCGTCTTCGAGGAAATAATATTGGCTGAAAGTCAAACACGAGTTTTATTAATATTTGCAGTGTCATTGTCATGGTGCAATTTAAGGTGCAATATAAAAACAGTGCGGTACTAATTAAAAACAAAGACAAAAAATGCAGAACATGATCCATAGTCTGCAGAATTTTCGGAAAATATAAAATGAATCACGGAAATGCTCCAAACGATTAGCATTGCCTCTGTGATGCCATTACCCATTCTTCTCGATGACGATGTATTTTCCTCTGCGTAGTACCCATCTGAGAGCTTTCCTCAAGTTGCCTTTGGGTACCGAATTCATGTTCAGTTTCAAGGAAGATGGCAGATAGGAGATTTTCAGCATATCTGCAAAAGAAGGCAGATGCGACGGTGATCAAACAGTGAATAGGTACACTGAACAACGAACATGGACAAAGTAAGTACCTAAGTTACGCATCCATACGCATCTGCAGTATATTTGTTTATGCTCTTATAGATCGATGCAAAAAAGGCTGCAAGCATAGGTGTAGCAACGTATCTCTTTGGTGAAGAATACCTTTCACCAAAGTTTTATATTGGTGAAGGATTCTTCACCAATCTTGAACAATGCATGTGAGATTGTTCACCAATACTTAGAACGACTGGGTTCGACGGTTGATCTAATGTTAAAAAAAGGAATAGCAATGCCAAACGGGATGAACAAAAAGGCTAAGACGGTAACAGGCACCCAATTATCCCGTCCTTTCAGTTGCGTTATGCACACCTTCTTCACAATTCACGCCAATTAATAAATGATAGGTAAAGCTGAAAACTATATTGAAGTTGGTGAACGTGTAAGTGTGTCTAAGTAAATACCGTGAATATAAAAATGAATTGGATTGTTTCTACTCGTGGGAAATTTGTAGGACTTCAGTCACGAAAAAAGAGCAGTGGAGCATAACTTAACCCGCGCCCTGCTGGGGGGGGGGGTGTTTGAACACCCCCCTTGTGGTTTTTCGCGAATATCTCAAAAACAGCGGCGCGGAGCGCCGCCGTTTTTGGTACACCTTATCATACATCAATTCTACACATGTTGTGAAAATTTCAGACCAAGGTCATTCAAGGTCAGGTCACCAGGTCACTTGAAGTGGCCTCACCTCATCAAAAGTTTCAATGTCTGTCATAGCTACACCGAGTGACCGATCGCTTTGAAACTTTCAGCGATTGCTAAGAGCAATAGCATGTACAAAATGTATATCTCAGAATTTTGATATCGATGACCTAAGGTCAGGTCAATTTTGCGACCTCCCCATTATAAGTCAATGGGAGAAAATTGAAATGCGCCTCTTTTGGACGAAAGACATTATAAACACTCCCAAACACTGAATTACAAGTGGTTTAGACACACTGAACATGAAAATGGTGTCCGTGACCCCTGTTTATGCCCTGAGGTCATTTTAGGTCACGAATGGTATCTAACAGTTTTTCGCAAATAACTTTTGATAGAGGCATGCTAGAGCGATGAAAACGCCTTAGATGTGTTCAGCTCGACAATACGGATCGACTGATATGCAGCATGACCCTTTCCGGTCAGGTCATGACCTTGACCTAGGGTCAATTTTTCAAGTTGACCTTTCAAGGTCAAGTTATAGTTCATTCGATGCGTCTTGACAAGAGGAACACGATGCCGGTAAAAGTAAGCTCGTACAAGGCTTGGGTCAAAAGTTATTGCAGAAAAACTGTTTCCGAAAAAATCGGCTATTTTTGCAGTTTTTGCCCCCTGCAGGCAAAACCGTTGACGTTAGGTCAAATCTGATAGAATTACTCAGAAAGGGCGTTAATAGGGCTATCGAATGCGCTTTTCCGCGGCGCTGTAGCTCTATTGGTTCCCGAGTTATGCGTTGGCTTCTTGGAAATTGTCGACATTCGACCTGGAAATCGGCGAAATTTTGCCTTCAATGACCTCTGGTGACCTGACCTTTGACCTGACCAAAAAATTGACCGAAGTGATTTCCTCATTATTTTTGACGCTCTTTCGAGCGCCGCCTTCCGCGTATCGCTACGTGGCCCAGGAGCCGAGTTAGAAGGGGGGGGTGTTCAAACACCCCCCCGCAGGGCGTGGAAATCCAGGACCCCCCAGCCGGGCGCGGGTTAACCCGCGCCTATTAACGCCCTTTCTGAGTAATTTTCTTAGATTTGTATGTATGTATGTATGTATGTATTGATCTAAAATCCATCCACATAACATGGTTTTTCAGGATTCAGCGTCATGCACAATACAGTAAAATGCAAGAAGGCAATAGGCACTGGCAGATAAAATAAGACAACTAATTGCACTAAAACCGGAATAAAACACAGCACCCCAAGACCTCAGGCTTCGCTGGCCGCCACTGCGCGGCGAAACGCGGTCAGCGTGGGCTGCTCCCTGACGGCCCACGATTTGACCTAACGTCAACGGTTTTGCCTGCAGGGGGCAAAAACTGCAAAAATAGCCGATATTTTCGAAAACAGTTTTTCTGCAATAACTTTTGACCCAAGCCTTGTACGAGCTTACTTTTACCGGCATCATGTTCCTCTCGTCAAGACGCATCGAATGACCTATAACTTGACCTTGAAAGGTCAACTTGAAAATTTGACCTCAGGTCAAGGTCATGACCTGACCGGAAAGGGTCATGTTGCATATCAGTCGATCCGTATCGTCGAGCTGAACACATCTAAGGCGTTTTCATCGCTCTAGCATGCCTCTATCAAAAGTTATTTGCGAAAAACTGTTAGATACCACTCGTGACCTAAGATGACCTCAGGGCATAAACAAGGGTCACGGACACCATTTTCAAGTTCAGTGTGTCTAAACTACTTGTAATTCGGTGTTTGGGAGTGTTTATAATGTCTTTCATCCAAAAGAGGCGCATTTCAATTTTCTCCCATTGACTTATAATGGGGAGGTCGCAAAATTGACCTGACCTTAGGTCATCGATATCAAAATTCTGAGATATACATTTTGTACATGCTATTGCTCTCAGCAATCGCTGAAAGTTTCAAAGCGATCGGTCACTCGGTGTAGCTATGACAGACATTGAAAGTTTTTATGAGGTGAGGTCACATTAAGTGACCTGGTGACCTGACCTTGAATGACCTTGGTCTGAAATTTTCACAACATGTGTAGAATTGATGTATGATAAGGTGTACCAAAAACGGCGGCGCTCCGCGCCGCCGTTTTTGAGATATTCGCGAAAAACCACAAGGGGGGGTGTTCAAACACCCCCCCCCCCCAGCAGGGCGCGGGTTAAGGCATAAGAGCACCCGTGTGTAGCATCTAGTTAGGTCCCTCAATGGTCCAAAAAGCGGCCCCGTTTACATGACCGGTTTACGTAAATCGCAAAGGAGTTCATGTTCATAAGATATGATTTATGCTGGTCTCTCAAGTAGTATACATCAAGGATTAAGCACTTCATTTTCATTGGCTCCGGCCCTCAGGATCAGACCACCATGGGTAAGTGTGAGAGGCCCGCGTGAGACAGATGGCTGAACCTGCACCCAGATCAGCATAAACCCTTTCAGACAATTATGTAAGCCTTGGCACCAATGTAAATTTAAAGGACAATCCAGGGCCCATAGATTCCGGTGAGAACCTTCAGAGGTTTTCGTCAGCATTGCCAGCCTTTAAATGCCAGTATGGGCCTCCAGGAAGGTACAAGCACGGGGTCGTCAGAGGCCTGAACGAGCCTTTAGAGACCCCAGGAGTCTGGGGTCTGGGGTCCCCAGGAGTTTCGGGTAGGTTATAGGTTTAACATGCGCAGTGGAAGGGTTCCGAGAACTATGCCCAGTGGAAGGTGGCGGCGAATGTCGCCACCCCAAGATCTCAGCTCCTACGGAAGTAAAAAAAAAAAAAAAAAAACGGAGGGTGGTTGGGGACGGCGTGGAATAGTGTTGCCAGTTGCAGAAAATGTATGTCCAATGTCCGTCCAACGTCCGGCAGTTAAGTCGACTCTCCGTCCAAAGATATTCAAGCCAGCCATTTGTCCGAAAGATGTCCGAAAACTACGCAATAATTAACACTGAGCACTGTCATTTAATTTGGTTTTAATGAACTAACTATTACCAGCCCAAAAGTATTTTCATATCGAGAGCTGAGCTGAACTTTCTATTCGTCAACCAATGCCAAAAAAAAAAAACAATTCGGCACGATCACTTAACAGAAATGCTGAGGTGTAGCAAGTGATTGTCCAATGCTGTCCAAAGCGTGCTGCCTTTGTCAACTCAAATTCCGAATTGGACATTGGAGGACAAAAGCGGAATTCCGAAGGTCCAAGCTCCGATTGGCAACTCTATTGTGTGTTAACCCGCGCCGCGCCGGGGCTCCGCGACTTCCGCGCCGGGCCGGGGGGGGGGGGTCTGAACACCCCCGTCTAAATCGGCTCCTGGGCCACGTAGCGACACGCGGTAAGCGGCATTCGAAAGAGAGTCAAAAATAATGACGGAAGCACTTCTGTCATTTTTGGGTCAGGTCAAAGCCGGCAGTGAAAATCGGCCGGCAGCGCCCGCGTGCCGGAGGGATTTTTGACTTAACACCCCTGTTACTAAAAAAGAAGTTGCAGGCCGATTTACTCATTGCTTTCATGGCAAGATGCAAAATCCAATGTTAGGCATGTACTGAAAATTTGACGCTAATTAGACGATAATGGCGTGAGATATTTGCGAGAGAAAAAAAAAACAGGAGGGCTTGGCGAAATTCGCCCCCCCCCCCCTCCACTGGGGCAAGGTCCTGTACCTTCTCAGAAGGTTCAGGTGAAATCCTTCACCAATATTTTTGGTGCTCCTACACCCATGGCTGCAAGAATGTGCTCACTTTTATCAACGCTGTCAACCTCATCACCAGACGGTCCTCTTCGTCGCCTGGAACCTACGGATATAAAAATAAAGGGCGAGGCGTCAGATACAATGGATCGGCAGAACAGCAAATGGCATTACAAAACAATAACCAAATAAATCTAGTGTACCAAACAAATACACAGAAGCAAGCACAGAAGAAACAGGAGGAATACGCAAACACCCTGACCAAAAGATCATCTACTTCCTCGTACGTTTGAACACCATCGACTTGTTGATCGTGATGACCTTCAGCGGATTGTCTCCAGCTTCCGTTGGAGATGATTTTAACTGATCATCCGGCACGCTGTCGTCTTCGAGGAAATAATATTGGCTGAAAGTCAATACCGATTTTTATCAATGTTTCCAGTGTCATTGTCATGGTGCAATATAAGGTGCAATATAAAAACAGTGCGGTACTAATTAAAAACAAAGACAAAAAAATGTAGAACATAATCCATAGTCTGCAGAATTGTCGCAAAATATACCTAAAATAAATCACGGAAATGCTCCAAACAATTAGCATTGCCTCTGTGATGCCATTACCCATTCTTCTCGATGACGATATATTTTCCTCTGCGTAGTACCCATGTGAGAGCTTTCCTCAAGTTGCCTTTGGGTACCGAATTCATGTTCAGTTTCAAGGAAGATGGCAGATAGGAGATTTTCAGCATATCTGCAAAAGAAGGCAGATGCTACGGTGATCAAACAGTGAATAGGTACACTGAACAACGAACGTGGACAAAGTAAGTACCTAAGTTACGCAGCCATACGCATCCGCAGTATATTTGTTTATGCTCTTATAGATCGATACAAAAAAGGCTGCAAGAATGTGCTCACTTTTATTAACGCTGTTGTCAAGCTCATCACCAGAGGTCCGTCTTTCACCACACTTTCCTCTTCGTCGCCTGGAACCTACGGATATAAAAATAAAGGGTGAGGCGTCAGATACAATGGATGTGCAAAACAGCAAATGGCATTACAAAACAATAACCAAATAAATCCAGTTTACCAAACAAATACACAGAAACAAGCACAGAAGAAACAGGATGAATACGCAAACACCCTGACCAAAAGATCATCTACTTACGCCTCGTACGTATGAACACCATCGACTTGTTGATCGTGATGACCTTCAGCGGATTGTCTCCAGCTTCCGTTGGAGATGATTTTAACTGATCATCCGGCACGCTGTCGTCTTCGAGGAAATAATATTGGCTGAAAGTCAATAGCGTTTTTTATCATTATCTTCAGCTTCATTGGCATGGTGCAGTATAAGGTGCAATCATGCAATAAACAAAACTTTATTACTATTTGAAACAAACAAAAATGTCAAACATCATATATAGTCTGTAGAATCATTGCGAAATATCTAATGAATCAGATGAATGTCCAAATCCATAATCTTTGTGTCTATATAGCACGGTTTTCATGGGCATTTGTGATCTTTATCGGTAAAAGTAGATTAGCTAACCCAATTATATAGTTAGACACTATCAACACGAAAACGAAAATAAGGAACCAGTATAACGCCTTTTGGGGCGACTAACGGAGCAAGCGAGAGTGTGGGCCTTGCACGTGCGAAATTGCGAGGGGTACCTCCAACTGACTTGTGCACGGCACCCTACTAACCGGTCTCTAGCGATGTGCCAAATTTGGGCACAATCGGCCCAGCCGTTCTCGAGATCTGGAAGCGGCACCCTGCACGTGCGCACGTGCAAAATGGGTCCCAACTGACTTGTGCACGGCACCCTACTAACCGGTCCCTAGCTGTGTACCAAATTTGAGCGCAATCGGTCGAGTCGTTCTCGAGATCTGGAAACGACCCCTGCACGTGCGCACGTGCGGCAGCACCCCAACTCTGGCACATGGGTATGCAGTGCCTAGTGGGTGCCTACCTACATGCCAACTTTCAGCGCAATCGGCCAAGTAGTTACCGAGATATTGCAACAATTACAAAACTGACAGGTCTGTTCGTTTTGCACGTGGCACGTGCATAAGGGGTCACCCACATGCATCGGGAATAGTCCAATACTTGATGGAAGGAATGAAGCTACCATACAAAAAATTACCGCGTGCAAATCGGTCAAGTGGTTGCTGAGATATAAGCCTCGCAAAAGCGTCCGCGCACGGGGCCGCTCATACTCAGAAATTTCCGTTAATCTAAGGGAAGACTACGCTCGCTTCGCTCGCTCCGTAATAACCGATTATAAAGTCCTAATCCACTTTGAATTTAAACTGGTAACGATGAATTCGAGAACTATTAAGCGATTTGAATTTGTTAATCCGGATCACGAGTGCCCATGAAAACGTGGTCTATGTGGTGCTCTCACCCATCCTTCTCGATGACGCTGTATTTTCCTCTGCGTAGTACCCATAAAAGAGCTTTCCTCAAATTGCTCCTGGGCACCGAATTCATGTTCAGTTGCAATGAAGATGGCAGATACGAAATTTTCAGCATTTCTGCAAAAGAAGACAGGCTCGATTATGATCAGAAGCAGTGAAAAGTACGCTGAACATGAGAAAAGTACCTTAGGTACGCAATCATACGGACCTGCAGTATGTGCGCTTATACTCTTACATATAGTCTGCAGAATTGTCGCAAAATATATCTATACAAAACAATGACTGCAAGAATGTGCTCACCTTCATCAAAGCTAAAGTCAAGCTTATCACCAGAGGCTCTTCTTCCACTAAAAGGTTCTCTTCGTCGCCTTGAACCTGCGGATATAAAATGATAGGGTGAGGCGTCAGGTACGATGAATCTGCAAAACAGCAAATGACACTACAAAAACAATGAGCAAAATAAATTTAGAGTATCTAACATAAAGCCAGAAGAAACAGGATAAGTATGTAGAAACCCTGACCAAAAGATCATCTACTTACGCTTTGTACGTTTGAACACCATCGATTTGTTGATCGTGATGACCTTCAGCGGATTGTCTCCAGCTTCAGTTGGAGATGATTTTAACTGATCATCCGGCACGCTGTCGTCTTCGAGGAAATAATATTGGCTGAAAGTCGAACACGAGTTTTATTAATATTTGCAGTGTCATTGGCATGTTGCAATATAAGGTGCAATATAAAAAACTTTGCGGTACTAATTAAAAACAAAGACAAAAAATGCAAAACATGATCCATAGTCTGCAGAATTGTCGCAAAATATAAAATGAATCACGGAAATGCTCCAAACGTTTAGCATTGCCTCTGTGATGCCCTTACCCATTCTTCTCGATGACGATGTATTTTCCTCTGCGTAGTACCCATATGAGAGCTTTCCTCAAGCTGCCTTTGGGTACCGAATTCATGTTCAGTTTCAAGGAAGATGGTAGATAGGAGATTTTCAGCATATCTGCAAAAGAAGGCAGATGCGACGGTGATCAAACAGTGAATAGGTACACTGAACAACGAACATGGACAAAGTAAGCACCTAAGTTACGCAGCCATACGCATCTGCAGTATATTTGTTTATGCTCTTATAGATCGATGCAAAAAAGGCTGCAAGAATGTGCTCACTTTTATCAACGCTGTCAACCTCATCACCAGACGGTCCTCTTCGTCGCCTGGAACCTACGGATATAAAAATAAAGGGCGAGGCGTCAGATACAATGGATCGGCAGAACAGCAAATGGCATAACAAAACAATAACCAAATAAATCTAGTGTACCAAACAAATACACAGAAGCAAGCACAGAAGAAACAGGATGAATACGCAAACACCTTGACCAAAAGATCATCTACTTACGCTTTGTACGTTTGGACACGATCGACTTGTTGATCGTGATGACCTTCAGCGGATTGTCTCCAGCTTCCGCTGGAGATGATTTTAACTGATCATCCGGCACGCTGTCGTCTTCGAGGAAATAATATTGGCTGAAAGTCAAACACGAGTTTTATTAATATTTGCAGTGTCATTGGCATGGTGCAATATAAGGTGCAATATAAAAACAGTGCGGTACTAATTAAAAACAAAGACAAAAAAATGCAGAACATGATCCATAGTCTGCAGAATTGTCGCAAAATATAAAATGAATCACGGAAATGCTCCAAACGATTAGCATTGCTTCTGTGATGCCCTTACCCATTCTTCTCGATGACGATGTATTTTCCTCTGCGTAGTACCCATCTGAGAGCTTTCCTCAAGTTGCCTTTGGGTACCGAATTCATGTTCAGTTTCAAGGAAGATGGCAGATAGGAGATTTTCAGCATATCTGCAAAAGAAGGCAGATGCGGCGGTGATCAAACAGTGAATAGGTACACTGAACAACGAACGTGGACAAAGTAAGTACCTAAGTTACGCAGCCATACGCATCCGCAGTATATTTGTTTATGCTCTTATAGATCGATACAAAAAAAGGCTGCAAGAATGTGCTCACTTTTATCAACGCTGTCAACCTCATCACCAGACGGTCCTCTTCGTCGCCTGGAACCTACGGATATAAAAATAAAGGGCGAGGCGTCAGATACAATGGATCTGCAGAACAGCAAATGGCATTACAAAACAATAACCAAATAAATCTAGTGTACCAAACAAATACACAGAAGCAAGCACAGAAGAAACAGGAGGAATACGCAAACACCTTGACCAAAAGATCATCTACTTACGCCTCGTACGTATGAACACCATCGACTTGTTGATCGTGATGACCTTCAGCGGATTGTCTCCAGCTTCCGCTGGAGATGATTTTAACTGATCATCCGGCACGCTGTCGTCTTCGAGGAAATAATATTGGCTGAAAGTCAAACACGAGTTTTATTAATATTTGCAGTGTCATTGTCATGGTGCAATTTAAGGTGCAATATAAAAACAGTGCGGTACTAATTAAAAACAAAGACAAAAAATGCAGAACATGATCCATAGTCTGCAGAATTTTCGGAAAATATAAAATAAATCACGGAAATGCTCCAAACGATTAGCATTGCCTCTGTGATGCCATTACCCATTCTTCTCGATGACGATATATTTTCCTCTGCGTAGTACCCATCTGAGAGCTTTCCTCAAGTTGCCTTTGGGTACCGAATTCATGTTCAGTTTCAAGGAAGATGGCAGATAGGAGATTTTCAGCATATCTGCAAAAGAAGGCAGATGCGACGGTGATCAAACAGTGAATAGGTACACTGAACAACGAACATGGACAAAGTAAGTACCTCAGTTACGCAGCCATACGCATCCGCAGTATATTTGTTTATGCTCTTATAGATCGATACAAAAAAGGCTGCAAGAATGTGCTCACTTTTATTAACGCTGTTGTCAAGCTCATCACCAGAGGTCCGTCTTCCACCACACTTTCCTCTTCGTCGCCTGGAACCTACGGATATAAAAATAAAGGGTGAGGCGTCAGATACAATGGATCTGCAAAACAGCAAATGGCATTACAAAACAATAACCAAATAAATCCAGTTTACCAAACAAATACACAGAAACAAGCACAGAAGAAACAGGATGAATACGCAAACACCTTGACCAAAAGATCATCTACTTACGCCTCGTACGTATGAACACCATCGACTTGTTGATAGTGATGACCTTCAGCGGATTGTCTCCAGCTTCCGTTGGAGATGATTTTAACTGATCATCCGGCACGCTGTCGTCTTCGAGGAAATAATATTGGCTGAAAGTCAATACCGATTTTTATCAATGTTTCAGGTGTCATTGTCATGGTGCAATATAAGGTGCAAAATAAAAACAGTGCGGTACTAATTAAAAACAAAGACAAAAAATGCAGAACATGATCCATAGTCTGCAGAATTGTCGCAAAATATAAAATGAATCACGGAAATGCTCCAAACGATTAGCATTGCCTCTGTGATGCCATTACCCATTCTTCTCGATGACGATGTATTTTCCTCTGCGTAGTACCCATCTGAGAGCTTTCCTCAAGCTGCCTTTGGGTACCGAATTCATGTTCAGTTTCAAGGAAGATGGCAGATAGGAGATTTTCAGCATTTCTGCAAAAGAAGGCAGATGCAACTGTGATCAAACGTAGTGAAAAGGTACACTAAACATTGAACAATGATCATGGACAAAGTAAGTACCTACTTATTTCGCAGTCATACGTATCTGCAGTATATTTGTTCATGCTCTAATAACAAGTGCTCCGCCACCGGGGAGGGGGGACGGAGGGACGTGTCCCCCCAAATATTTTACATTTTTTACATTACGTCTATGGGTGCCGCATGGAAAGAATCGACTTCATACGGCCTTCGTCCCCCCCCCCCCCCAACCATCGGGTCGTGACGGAGCCCCTGTCTTATAGATCTATACAAAAAAAGGCTG
Organism: Amphibalanus amphitrite; assembly: GCF_019059575.1. Taxonomy (NCBI): domain Eukaryota; kingdom Metazoa; phylum Arthropoda; class Thecostraca; order Balanomorpha; family Balanidae; genus Amphibalanus; species Amphibalanus amphitrite. Next base: position 411,245 of record NW_024881922.1, read on the forward strand.
CAGCCTGCAGGAATGTGCTCACTTTTATTAACGCTGATGTCAAGCTTATCACCAGAGGTCCGTCTTCCACCACACTTTCCTCTTCGTCGCCTGGAACCTGCGGATATAAAATGAAGGGGTGAGGCGTCAGGTACTTACTTACATATCCTGATCTCGCTATATGGCTTCCTGGCTAAGAACACAGATAGCTCTTCAAACGCTGCGTTTATCCTGGCGATCGATTTTTCCGAGGTCGTCGACCTGGTTAGCCATGATGTCGTGCTCAGGAAGCTCCTTGACCAGCAAGTTTGTCCCTCCATCGTGCCTTCAGTAGCCAGCTTCCTCAACAACCGGAAACAGGTCGTTCGACTTGGTGGCTCGAATCCTGTCACATCAGAGCTCAGTACCATGTGTGGAACCCCCCAACGGACAAAAATCGCCCCCTATTGCATTTTTGGCTCATACAAATGACTGCGCTGTTACCGAAGATCATCAGTGGAAATATGTGGACGACCTCAGAATCGGCATTCTGTCACCTGCAAGAGACGCAAACATTGTCCTCCAGAGAGCCCAGACGGCCGGATCCACTCTGGAAACATGGTCAGAGAACAATCTCATGAAGATCAACGGAAAAAAGTGTCATATGCTCATCTGCAACTTCTCTCACAACACGGATATGGACGGTACAGTAATCATTAACAACGAACCAGTACCTGTCGTCCCTACCATGACACTTCTCGGCGTCCATATTACTTCTGACTCAACTTCTGACTTAAAGTGGACGGAAAATAATACAAATCATATCACAAAAAAACGCCTCGCGCAGGATGTTCATTGTTCATGCCCACAGTCCTCCGTCAGTTCCATGCAGATCGAAGCGATATCCGCGCCGCCTACATCAGCTTCATTCGTCCATGTCTGGAATACTGCTCTCAACTGTGGCACACGGGACTGACACAGCAACAAGCACAAGCAATCGAGCAAGTCCAGAAAAGAGCTTGCAAAATCATGATAGGATACGAAAACTACACCGACTACGCCTCGCTCTGCCTGCCAGCTTCTCAACCTCGAGATGCTGAGTGAGCGTCGCGATGCTGCCCTCTGCAAGCTGGCGGCCGACATCCTCGCCAACCCCGCCCACCCACTGTACCCGGGGGCCGGGCGAGGAGCTGGCAAATGTGAGGCGCCCTCTGCGCCGGCAGCGAAAGCTTGTCGTACCGCGGGCTAAAACTGAGCGGTATAAAAAGTCCACTGTGCCTGTACTCATAGATCTAATGAACAGGATGTGATCCCCATTCCCCACGTAGACATGTTCGGAGCTCTTTTGAAATGCACTGTGTTTACGGGGCGAGCGAAGCGAGCGGAGTCTTTCCCATATAACGGAAAAATCTCACTATGAGGGGCCCGACCCGGCCTGTAACGCTTTTGAGAGCCTTGTAACTCAGCAACCGCTGGACCGATTTACTTGCGGTAATTTTTGTAGGGTTAGCTTGGTTCCTTCTACCAAGTATTATACTATTTTCGATGCATGTGGGTGACCCCTTATGCACGTGCCATGTGCAAAACGAAGAGGTGTTATTTTTGTAACAATTGCAATATCTCGGTAGTTGCTGGGCCGATTGCGCTGCAATTTTGCATGTAGGTAGGCACCCACTAGGCAATGCATATCCATGTGCCATAGTTGGGGTGCAGCTGCACGTGCGCACGTGCGAGGGTCGATTCCAGATCTCCAAAACAGCTGAACCAATTACGCTGAAATTTGGTAATGGCTAAGGACCGGTTAGTAGGATGCAGAGCAAAAGTTGGGACCCATTTTGCACGTGCGCACGTGCAGAGTGCCGCCTCCAGATCTCGAGAACGGCTGGGCCGATTGCGCTCAAATTTAGCACACCACTAATAACCAGCTAATAGGGTGCAGTGCACGTCAGCTAGAGGTACCCCCTCGAAATTTCGCACGTGCAAGGCCCACACTCGTTCGCTCCGTTTGTCGCCCCAAAAGGCGCTTTACTGGTTTTAGTTTTTGTGATGCTTATCACTTCTTCATGTGGTGAAGTTGGACGCTTGAGCCTCGCGGCTACTCGCCCTAACCCAACAACAACAACAACATTCATGTGGTGAAACCATTACACGGGAGCTCATGTACGGCATTTTTACCAGTTGTTGACTGTCACGTGGTCAACTAAGCCTTTATGTATGTATGTATGTATGGATGGATGGACAGCAAAATGGAAAGATCGATTTTAGCTGTAGTGTCATACACTTACTTTTGATCACCTTCGATTTATCAAATTTGAACAGTTTCATTGCGCCATCGCCAGCCTCCGTTGCCGTCGATTTGAGCTCTTCGATGGGCAGGCTTTTCAGGCAGAAGTATTTCCTAAAAAAAGCAGTACACAGGTAACATCAACCTAGTCATGATGGTTATGGGACTCTTCTTGAAACATCACCTGAAGCTATGGCCACGTCACCCACTGAGTTGAATTGTCGTGAAAAAATATACGCATTTAGTTGAAAGTTCTTACATAAGTAGAACATCGCTTGATTCATGCAGCATAAAATGCATGACCGTATAGGCGATAAGCAAGTGGGTACACACATGTAGGTAGGCGTATGCAAGGGCACCTACATTCAGTATCGCTTCCCAGCACACGCGCACTTGCTAGACATATACAGCTACCATGACTAGACACCCGACAAATGGAAATTACCATGTGATGCAGAAAAGGTCAACACAGCTGAGGAAACATCCCTCGTGTCGGTTCTAGCAAAATGAATAACAACAATTCAGAAAATCGGAACAATAGCAATGAAAAGAAGTGAAACAATTAAAATCTGTCAAAAGACAGGTAACTTTATACCTAAAAGCCGTTTTCACGACGGCCATTAGGTACACATTTGGTGTACATTTGGTGTATATTTGGTGCAGACTTCGTCAAATTAGACTCAGCGTGTTTCTTAGTAGCTTTCGGCTTGGGTTACACTATGTAATTGCTTATACGTCTGCTTTATCAAAGGATCATTCATTTTTATCGATTAAAATTGGGTTAATGGGCCGTGTCAGAGCGTTTCTTTCGGCAAGGGAGCTTTTACTTTTATACAACAGTATTGTTCTTCCTCATCCTAACTACTGTGCTGCCATATGGGGTAATGCGTACCTACACAGACTTCATAGAATAACGTTGCTTCAAAAGAGAGCCTTAAGGATGATTGATAACAAACCTTTCCTTTACCCGTCCCGTACCTTATTTGTTAAACACGGTAGGGTAGTGTGGGGTAATTTGAACATATGTTTACGTCTTCTCCGTTGTACCAAATTCCAGCTCAACCCTGGATGAAGAAAAACTGTTTCAGTAGCGCATGTGTCACTTGCTTTCACCATGCAAGCCTCATTTTTTGACGAGCCGAGCATACCTTGAATAGCATAGCATCACTTCTCCACCAAGTCACGGTGTGTTCAAATTGCCGCACCGTGGGGTAATTTGAACATACTGCCTTTACCTGCCATAAAAACGATATGTAGTCTCGCCAGCATCGATGTTGTTTGACCCATAAACGAATAGGCAGAGCAATTCTAAACATACCTTCATTTGAAAAATCGACACAACAACAAAAATAACAGTTGCAGAGTATCAATATCTGCACGCTGCACACCGGTCAGTTGGCAGAATTCGCCTCTCTTCAATTAAAAAAAACGTCTATCATATCCGTTCGATAAAAACTCTACCAAACCTTACTTTATCTGTTATAGTGGTGCCAATCGGAACCTGGACATTCGGAGTTCCGATTCTTTATAATGTCCATTTCGGAATTGATTGCACAAATGTATAATAGCCTGGACAACATTGGACGATGGCCTGCATTTTTATCAAGTAATCGTGCGTAGCATTGATTGGCGAATGGAAAGCTTGTTAAGCTCTCAATATAATAAACACTTCTCGGCTGGTAAAATTACATGATAATCAATATAAATGACGGTTTTGAGTGTTCATAGCTGCATAATTTTCGGACATATTTGGACAAATAGTTGACTTTAACATTTTTGGACGGAAAATCAACGAAAATGCCGGACATTAGACGGATATTAGACGTACATTTTCTAAAACTGGCATCACTTATCTGCTACTGCTTTGGGTCGAAAATATTGGCAAAAAAAAACTGGGAGCGTTGTTTTTTTCGGATCTATCCCTGTCTTCATTGAAATTATCACACTATGTTCAAATTAACCCACGCTAAAAGTTATTTTGCCATTTTTAAAAACAGGGTTCAAAAGCAAATTTCTTGGATTGAAGGCACTGATTAGGTCATTGTACAACAGATGCCGTTGCGTATTAGGCGCTAGCAATGCAAGATTTTGCGCTGCAATGAAGTTGCAATGACGTGTTGTTAGGCGCTTTTCCTTGCGAAATTGATTTTTTACACTGTGCGTCAACATCTTCATTCCCTGAAACTTTAAACCCCGTTCATATGATAGCCCTTTTAGTTACGATAATTTCTCTCATTGGTCTTATTGTCATGCCACTTATGGATTTTCCGTAATTTTGTGTTATTCACACTATGTTCAAATTGCCCCACATGTTCAAATTACCCCACCCTACCCTATCCTTAAAATGCCTGAGCTTACGAAACTACAGACAATCGTTATTCTACTACCTTTTTTGACTGGAATCCTTCCAGCTGAAGTGTCTGACCTATTCAAACTTAGCACTTCCATTATTGTGAGGTCGCCTGAACATTTTGTTACGCCCCTTTCTCGTTTTAACCCTCGCCCGTAAACGGTGTTTTGCCACCTTCGCCCATGCAGGGGTTGGGGGTTGGTGTGACCCCCCCCCCTGGCGTTTGAAAACAGAGCGTCGTAGAGCTTAGCGGAAAAGACCAACGGATTGCTCTCAACGAGATCTCCTGATTGGTGGTATAGTTTTTGGTCCTAGGTCAACATTTGACCTACTTATGACCGGTCAAAGGTCAAATTTTCGGAAAAAAACTAACTTTTTCAGATTTCCGCGCCGATTGTGGCAAAACAGTAAGAGATATCGACTTAAAACCTTCACTATCGTGATCCTGGATCAATTCTCTATCGTTTGGTGTGTATTTCGATGTCATAACTCTAAAAATGATGCGTTGGGAGCATCGGAAGTCTGCAAGGTCATTTGTGCATTGGGTCACGTCAGGCGTGTGACGTCACTGACCTGACCCTGACCCAAAATGAACTACAAGAAACAACCGACGATGCCTGAAATGGATAGCAAATTCGAATTCAAGGCATCAAAATACCCCGAAAAGCCATACAAGTGCAAGAAGTCATTACAGGTCAATCGAAGTCACTGACCTTACCTTGACCTTTAGTAACCTTCAAAATGTCAACGGACATTGTGCCAATGTCAAATCAGCCAGTTGTGATTCTAAAACAATCCATCAGTGTGTCAGGTCAGTCGGCATTTATACCAATGTGAAGCAATCTTCAATTTAGCGTAAATCTGGCCGGAGGTTGTTCCCTTTATGACGTCATAACTCCGTGACCTGACATGACCTTGACAAAAAAAAATACCAAAAGTTGCGCAAAGGATGCCCCAGAGGGTACTGAAAATTTGAGCAGGCTATCTGAAACGGTTCGGCGTGTAGCTAAGAAAAACCTCAGGGGGGTTGCACCAACGTGAAAACGGCTTTACATGGGCGAGGGTTAATTTCCGGATTTCTTCCATTTCGTTCAGTGCTCCTAAGGCATGGAATTCTATTGTTGCCAAAGACTTCCCTCAACTTACCGATGTCCCCAGAAGCAAGGTTATTCTTAAAAAGTTTGTTAAGTCGGTGCTCATTAACCCGCGCCCCGCTGGGGGGGGGGGCAGAATCTGCCCCCTCACGTTTTTCGCTAATAACTTCTAAACGCGTTATGCCAGCAGCGTGAAACTTTCAGCACCTTATCATACATCAATTTGACACGATCCCTGAAAATCTGAGCGAAATCCGTCGGAAACCTTTTGAGAAATTGACGGTTTAGAGACGTCATGTTCGCCATTTTCGCCTCAAAAACGGCAAAATTTCAAACGCCGCTAAAATCTTCAATTTTAAAGGAATCAAGACGTAACAAAAAGGGTATACGTGATTCTACTGTGTCTATCAAATGGCTATCTCGGTTTTTTGAAAATTTTGGATTTTGGCCCAAATTGTTTGTTAAAAAACTGACTTTGTTGGGAAAATAATTATAAAATCCAAAATTTTGAGGGTATAAAAAACGCAATATATGTCAGAGCAGTGATCTATGTGCACCTACATACTAATTTTTAGAAGAATTGGTTCAAAAATGTGGGAGTTATTCAAAATTTTATGACGTCACGACACACAAAATTTTGAAAAATGATTATTTTGGAAGTTTTAGACCTCGTACGGAAACGAACATAGCACCATTCGATACGCCGTGAAAAACTGCATCAGATAGACACCTTTTTAGACTTTAACAACCAACTTCAAAATTTGACCTTACTTGACCTTGACCTGAACTCGACCCCAAGTTCATCCAGAGGTGGTCCATATCACTTGTTGAGTGTGCCTATTGAATTCGATGAGTAAAATGGCCCATAAAACATGTGTCGCACATGCCCTTTTCTATATTTTGTTTTTGGTGACCTGACCTGACCTGACCTGACCTTGACCTTGACCTTTGAATGACATTTTTGCAACGACTATTGTCTTGGTAGTCTAACCCTCGCCCGCACATGGGGGGGGGGTTGCCACCCCCCCCCCTCTGCACTCAACATTGTTAGAGCTAGAAGGCTGATTTTTCGTATAGCTGCTCCGCTATCCTTTCTTGATGTCCACTGGAAATTTCAAGTTTCTGTGATTTTTGGTTTCGGAGATATGACCTTGTTTTTCCGGTCATGTCATGACCCAAATGGCCAATTCTCAACATCTTGCGTTTGCCATGGGCCTTGTGGGCTTTTGACACCCTGATTTCGGCCTTTTTTGCCAGTCTTACCTCCCACCTGTCATGGAACATGTTGTTCGACGATGTACAGGGGTCAAGGTCAGGGTCAAGGTCAACCTAGGTCATCTAAGATAATTGCGTTTTAGGCAAGCTGAATTTACTTTTTGTGAAGTTTTTTGACTGCATTTTTGGTAAAAGCTTCTCAGATCATGATTTCATGTAATATGGACCCAAAAACAATGGGTACACACATCAGTATACACACAGACACACACAGACATACAAACACATATAATTGACCTTGACCTAACTTGACCTGAAATGACCTCAGCAGCAAAATTCTGGTCGGGTAGTGTGACAAAGAGGTTCTAGCTGGCTTGGCACCAGAAAACAGCATCGTCATCGGTATTTGATAAGCAGCGCACTTGATATCCAACGGTGACCCAAAACAGCAACATTTTTTAGTTTGACCTGACCTGGAAGGTCAATGACTGACCTGAGGAGGTAAAACTGGGTATCATTGGATTCGTCTCTTCCCAAAGAATCTTGTTGGTCCTTACCGCTAAGCTCTATCTCCAACAGGAACGAAATGGCGCGAGGTGGGTGGCAACCACCCCCATGTGCGTTCTAGGATGGGAAAATGGCATGTGCGGGCGAGGGCTAAGAACACGTTTTGGGCAATCAGTCTCAGTCCATTCTTCGGCAACTACGGTGCAAGGCCGATACTGTAGAAACTTGCATTTTGTACCCTTGACCTGACCTTGACCTGACCTCTGACCTACTTAAGCAAAAAAAATTGGGCTCTTTAGATCCGCCTTGTTGAGAGCTTTCGATTGCCGTTTTCCCCGTCTTTCTACGACCATCGGTTCGGAAGTTAGACAGGGGGGGCAGAATGTGCCCCCCCCCCCCCAGCAGGGCGCGTATGGCTGAATAGCCCAGCGGGGCGCGGGTTAAAGAATATGGCGATTAGGAGAACGAACCCGTACGTTACATTTTATATAACTGAGCTAGATCAGTTTATGGCGTACTGTGTGATCTGTGATGTCATCCATGCTTTGGCCTATTACCTCTACAATCGTTTTTCTCGATTATTTGCTGAGTTTTTTTCAATACAAATATTGTGACCAGTTACTTAATACTCATTTGTTTTTCTCGTGATATATTTTTATAAGGACAGTTAATTAACGCGTAAATCACCTGATAAACTATTTAAGTCTCTTTTCTACATGAATATTTATTACGCAGTTTTCGTCACGTGTTCTTGTTGTTGTTTTTCCTTTAGCTTTGTTTATGCATACATTGTTTGCTTTTTTCATATTTCGTCTCTTTTTGTTCTTATCCTACCTAACCATTGTCAGCCCTGGGTACTCAGCGGACGTCACTAGCCATGCTATCTGTCTGCTGGGTCCCCAGGGGTAACCTTTTTACTAATACCTGTGGTGGCGGGCTGACCATAGCTAGAAAAAAGAGCGGGGAGTGATGTGACCTAATATGCTTGAATTCCCCTCCTTGAATGAAGTTCTGTGGTACTTAACGTAGCCAGGTCACATGGGCATGGAAGGGCACTCCTGCATACCTCTTCCACTATGTTTCACATGGTGGACAATTCGATAGGTATGGGACAAAAAAAAAACACAAAAAAAAACACTGAACTAAATTATTGATAAATGAGATATTTGCTGTAAAAGATATTTGGTGCAGATTTTGTCAAATAAGTGCGTTCGTCACGGAGCCCGTCGTGAAAACGGCTACTGAACGCCTACAGCTCAAGGCCACACTAGTGCTCATTATTGTTTCGATGTTCATCGCCAGTGCTATTTTTCCTCACCCTTCAGCCTCGATGACATTGTATATTCTTCGGCTAAGCACCCAAATAATGGCCTTCTGCAATGTGTCGGCTGGCACGGAAATCATGTTGGGTTTGAGAGCAGAAGAGATGTAGAAGGTTGGGAGTGTTTCTGCGAAATAGAATAGACACAAGACAGTTATAACTACTAGATTGATCTGACACTGATACCGTTGCGTGATTAAGCATCTAATATAACGATCAAACGTGCCTAGTCCGATGGTAGTCGCGCAAATTTTGGTCAGAAGCAGAGTTTTCAAGGTCCCATGTTAAAGGCATGGCTTTTAATGACAGGAACTATTGCATGAAAGTGTTCAGACTCATGAGCCAACGGAGTCATTTTCAATTAAATACTACCCAATAAATTTGCATGTAAGGTAAACTCACGTTCATCAAACTTGATCTCCATCTGATTACCAGACGCTCTTCTTCCGCCGGAGCTTTCCCGTCGCCGGCGATAGCCTTATGGGACAAAGTAGCAGGCGTCAAGATGTAAAATGTATAACCATGTTAGCAGAAACTTTTAGATGGAGGAAAACAAAATATCGGTGAGAAATATAACAATGCACAAGGATCACGGGGCATAATGATATCAAATGGCAACTATACATTAGGTATATTTTTTTCCAGAACTATGCACAGCATTTTATAATATTGAAAAGACTAAGTTCCTATGCTATATTACGCATATTTACCAATCCTGCTGTTGTGCATAAGGCAAATAGGTGTCACTGAAAAAGACGGATGTGGCTCGGCAATTAGAAAAGGAGAAAGCTTTTGTTGCATCAATATTTACACGTGAACACAGTCTTCCCTAGCGAGGCGTTCAGGGCGAGAGGTGCACGACTCACCGGACTGATGCCGGTGCCGGCCGGACTGCAGGCGCGCCCGGTGCGTGCAGCTACCGCCGTCCGCACCGCCGCACGAGCTCTTCCCGCACACAGAACACGGCTGACCTGCGGCCCACGTAAGTACACATACCGTCACGACCGGTACTATTGGACGGAACAGTGGTTGGGGCACTTCCACTCAGGGTTGTACTTGACTCATGAGTCGAGTCAGAAATTTGACTCAACTCCGACTCAAATAAGTCAGATTTGTGTCAAGTCGGATAAAATGTTGAGCTGTTGAGTTGAGTCAGAGTTGAGTCGGACAAAAATATTAAGGTGTTGAGTTGAGTCAGAGTTGAGTCAGTAAAATAACTTTTGACATTGAGTTGAGTCAAACATTTAGGAACATGAGTCAGCTGACTCAACTTTCTAGAAACAATATATATATATATATATATATATATATATATATATATATATATATATATATATATATATATATATATATATATATATATATATATATATATATATATATATATATATATATATATATATATATATATATATATATATATATATATATATATATATATATATATATATATATATATGTTACGGGCCAAGTGCGAAGGCTAGTCCGTTTGCGAACGGACTAGTCCATTCGCGAATGGACTAGGCCGTTTGAGCGTGTGTGCCGTTACAAGTCACAGCGATTGGTACCCGATTTTAAGGTCTCAGGTTAACCGGTAGCGTCTGAGGTCAGGTCACGTGACTGAAGTTACGGGTTCGGTTTTTAGTAAATAACTTCGCAAAAAATGGCCGCAGAGCCGCGATTTTGGCATCATTGTGTTTGCCTAGCTCAGGTGCATCGAATGGTATACTTTTTGCTAGGGTGAGGTCAACTTATGTAGTTGACCTCGGGTCAAGGTCAGGTCAGAGCCCCTCAGGTCACGAAGCTGGGCAAAGGGTATCATATGGCATATCATTCGATTCGGAAGATCTTCCCGAGTCCATTGGTGGCTTTCCCGACTCTCTAGCTCCATTTGATCGGGAGTTATTGACGAAAAACTCGTACGACCCTAGTGACGTCATAAATGACGTCACGCAAGGTTAACAATGCAAAAGTAAAGCCTTGGACTTTGCAAGGAGTGCATGAAATCACGATACCATGTACGTGGGATAGTTTTAGATCATTCTCGGCGCCAAAATAACAGTTTTTATATTTCCCATTGATTTATAACAGTGATGCCACGTGACCGACCTGACCTCATGTAACCTTGAAAAATTCCCAGATATACAAGTTGTGAGACCTCTGGAGGACACCATGTATGCGTCCTGTAACTTTCATCTCGGACAGCTATGGTCATTGGCGTCCAAAACAATGTCAGAACCAAACTGCCTTTTTCACCCTCGCGCTTATAGGAAAGAGGGTTGAATGAACCCTCTTTTCACTTTTTTTTCAGATGACTCAGACTTGAATTAAAATTTCGGTAACCCGTGATGTCACTAGGCAGCTTTACCACGCCATTTGTAAGCTCCCCTCCCGAAATCACTATTCGATACCGTTATCGTGACGTAAAATAAATACATTTATAGAAAGAACACCTTCCTAATTTTTTGCATACTTCTTAACAATGAGCCAAGTAATTTTTTAAAGAAATAAAAATTCAAAAAAATTTGGTCCCAAAGACCAAAAAATACAAGTGAAAGAAAACTCGATATGTCATATATCAAAAATAGCGTATTTTTCGAAATTTCAAAAATACATATTAATCTCTGTTTCATTGCAAGTTCAATGTTATATAACATTTGGCATTTGAATAATCCGTCTTAGAGTTACAGCCCGCCAAACTTAGCGCTGCAAAGCAAGATCCAAAAAATGTTATACACCATAACTCAAAAAATACTTATCTGATAAGCCTGAAATTGTTACAGGTGGATTCAGAGCCCCGGATTACCCCTGAGACCAATTCTCGTCAAATTCCGAGAGATGAGGGTGTCAAATTGGAAAAAAGTGGTACGATCTATCGTGGAATGCCCCAGCTGGCGCAACTCTGGGTTAAGGTCTCCACACACCTGGTCCATTCGGGATGCGACTTTCCGCTGAACCCTGCACAACGCGGAAATTATAGCAACGTGTTGCCACTGGCCAGGCTTCGGCCACCGATCTGGATCTGGGGAGGTCAAATATCCCCGTGACCTTCGAACAGCGGAGAGTCGCGTGGTGTGCGGAGACCATTAGTACCGTGATCCGGGCTCCCCGCTGATGACCCGACCTGACCTTAATTGGTAGAGTTTGTGGCGCTCGATTCATTCTGCTCTGGTGTGGTGTACTGGGACGGTGCGGCTTGTGTGTGGTGAGTGCGGTGCGGTGAGTGTTCGAAAAACTGTTGTGTTGCATTGCATTTAACAATACGCGCACTGCAGGGGGGGTTGCTTTCAACCCCCCTGTGGTTTTTCACAGATCACGAGAAAACGGCGGCGCGCAGCAAAGCCAAATTTTGTATACCTTTTCTCCCATATTCTGCGCACATTGTGTGAAAATGCTGACTCCAGATGACCTAAGGTCAGGTCACCAGGCCAGGTTAAGTGACATCACCTCCGAAAAAGTTTGCACTTGCACCAAAGCTACAGCTGTTGAGCAATCGATATGAAACTTTAAGGATGTAGTAAGGGTGACACTGACCCGCTTTCCATGGGCACTTTGAGACATAGCGGATTACGGGAGGATTAGGGTTGTAATTCCGACCCGTACTCACGGAACCCATGTTTTTAAGTGGATTAGGGTTCGAATGCCTCCGTTTTATCGGCTGAGAATAAAAAAGTATCGGAAATTACGGAAAGCAGGCTGTAATCGCACTAATCCTTTATTTCACTGATCCGTTCAGTGAAATAAAGGATTAGTGAAGGTTGAAATAAAGGTTAAAGGTTAAAGGAAATAAAGAAATAAAGGTTGAGTTACCAATACTTTGCACGCATCATTTCACACGGGATGTTGCACATGCCAAGTTGACTTGCCAAGTTGACGTCACTTTGCTGGATATTTCGCACTTGGCCTGACTTCGCACTTGGACTGGGAGCATAAACGCCCGTCCATTCGCAAACGGCCTAGGCCAACTGCAATAACGCACATAGACTAGTCCATTCGCAAACGGCCTAGTCCAAGTGCGTTATCGCACTTGGACTAGGCCATTCGCGAATGGACTAGCCTTCGCACTTGGCCCGCAACATATATATATCTCGCTTAACAACTAAGCCCTGGCCCTGCTGCCGGATTTTTTCACCCCCCCCCCCTCAACAACTTTTTTATCTGAGTCAATTTTGAGTCAACTCACTTGACTAAAAAAAATTGAGTCAAGTTTGAGTCGACTCATATTTTCATTGAGCCGTTTGAGTCATGAGTCGAGTCAAGGGAAAAATCAACTCCTTGTTTGAGTCAGAGTTGAGTCAGAGCTTTCTGAAGTTGAATGGTGAGTCGAGTCGGCAATTTTTTTTTAGGCGAGCACAACCCTGCAGTTCCACCTTCCGCTGAATGAGCGTCAACATGGTGTTGACTCAACATCATACTTCTATAACGCGTCACGGAAGGCTGTAGGATGGCAATGAACGAAAGACACCCGGCTATTCGGAGCTAACTGTTGCTGTGAACTCACCAGTGATCTCGGAGCTGTCCACCTCCTCACTACCACTGCCACTCAGTGTCCTGTGACCTGTGGAAACCGACAAACAGTTGAATATTAAAACTGCACGTGTACTAGCCGGTTATCAAATAGAGACGCTATTAACCCGCGCCCCGTTGGGCTCTGCCGAGCAACGCGCCCTGTTGGGGGGGGGGGGCAATTTGGCCCTCCCCTAAGATCTCGAGAACCACGCAACCTAGCGACAAGCGGCAAAAGGTGATGGATAGCCCATCAGGGAACTACCTTGTGACCCAATTTTATTGACGTAGGTCAAACCGATGACGTCACAGGTCAGGTCAAACGTCGAATATTCACCGTTTACAGGCATTTCAAAAAATGCGTTGTAAAATCGAGTAAAATGCATTTCATTGAAAATCATCGATGGGGAAATGTTCTTCAAACACATATTTTGCTATTTGAGGTCACTGATACCAGGTCAGGTCACAGAGGTCAGGTCACTGAGGGTCATATAATGAAAATATCATGTGATGCATGTATTATGGTCCATTTTATATGCAAAATACGATTATGTGGGTCAGGCAGCCTTTGGGGTCAGTTTAGAGTATGTTCTGGTGAAGGTCAGGTCAAGGTCAGGTCAAATTAGGTCAAATTTCAAAATTGATATTTTTGCATAAAATGGGTATCGATTCGATGCAGCTCGTCACGGGGAGTTCAGTTGTGGTCTTTGTTTTGCCCTACATGGTCTAGAATCGCTACAAATTGAGTTCAAAAATTTGACGTCATCATTTTTGAACAGTTTTTTTCGCTATAACTTGGCCAAAAAACGAGATATCGATCTGAAATTTGGTATGTATATAGAAGAGCGCAGGGACTATCACATATATTCCGGTTTTTTTCGAAATTCGGATTTTTATTTTTCAGAGTTTTTCTTTAAAAAATCAATTTTTTGAATTTTTGGGGGTCAAAAACCCAATAATTTGAAAATCCGAGAAGGCAGTTTTGTAGCGCCGCTTTTTGTCTACATGACAATATAAAGAACTTTGAAATTGCTTGGTAACTGTAGATTTGGTGAGCGTTTTAACCCGCGCCCTGCTGGGGGGGGGGTGTTTGAACACCCCCCCTTGTGGTTTTTCGCGAATATCTCAAAAACGGCGGCGCGGAGCGCCGCCGTTTTTGGTACACCTTATCATACATCAATTCTACACATGTTATGAAAATTTCAGACCAAGGTCATTCAAGGTCAGGTCACCAGGTCACTTGAAGTGACCTCACCTCATAAAAAGTTTCAATGTCTGTCATAGCTACACCGAGTGACCGATCGCTTTGAAACTTTCAGCGATTGCTAAGAGCAATAGCATGTACAAAATGTATATCTCAGAATTTTGATATCGATGACCTAAGGTCAGGTCAATTTTGCGACCTCCCCATTATAAGTCAATGGGAGAAAACTGAAATGCGCCTCTTTTGGACGAAAGACATTACAAACACTCCCAAACACTGAATTACAAGTGGTTCAGACACGCTGAGCATAAAAATGTTGTCCGTGACCCCTGTTTATGCCCTGAGGTCATCTTAGGTCACGAATGGTATCTAACAGTTTTTCGCAAATAACTTTTGATAGAGGCATGCTAGAGCGATGAAAACGCCTTAGCTGTGTTCATCTCGACGATACGGATCGACTGATATGCAACATGACCCTTTCCGGTCAGGTCATGACCTTGACCTGAGGTCAAATTTTCAAGTTGACCTTTCAAGGTCAAGTCATAGTTCATTCGATGCGTCTTGACGAGAGGAACACGATGCCGCTAAAAGGAAGCTCGTACAAGGCTTGGGTCAAAAGTTATTGCAGAAAAACTGTTTCCGAAAAAAATCGGCTATTTTTGCAGTTTTTGCCCCCTGCAGGCAAAACCGTTGACGTTAGGTCAAATCTGAGGGAATTATTCAGAAAGGGCGTTAATAGGGCTATCGAATGCGCTTTTCCGCGGCGCTGTAGCTCTATTGGTTCCCGAGTTATGCGTTGGCTTCTTGGAAATTGTCGACATTCGACCTGGAAATCGGCGAAATTTTGCCTTCAATGACCTCTGGTGACCTGACCTTTGACCTGACCAAAAAATTGACCGAAGTGATTTCCTCCTTATTTTTGACGCTCTTTCGAACGCCGCCTTCCGCGTATCGCTACGTGGCCCAGGAGCCGAGTTAGAAGGGGGGGGGGTGTTCAAACACCCCCCCCCCCCAGCAGGGCGTGGAAATCCAGGACCCCCAGCGGGGCGCGGGTTAAGATTGCATGTTTTTTGGTCATTTTTGCTCGAGTATGACCTCAGTTTGACCTCAATAACTCCTGACCTAAGGTGACCTACGACTTTGAATTTTGTGTGAAGGTGTTAAATTGATGCCCGGGAAGGTACTGAAAATTTGTCGGCACTGCGCGCCGCCGTTTTCTTGCTATTCAGGAAAAACCACAGTGGGCCAAATTGCCCCCCCCCCCCAACGGGGCGAGGGTTAACCGCGCCCCGCTGGGGCTACTAAATTTCCACGCCCTGCTGGGGAGTGTTTGAACAACTCGGCTCCTAGCGACCTAGCGACACTGGGCCACCTAGCGACACACCGCAGGCGGCGTTCAAAAGAGCGTTAAAATACTAAAGAATACTTCGGTCACTTTTAGGTCAGGTCAAAGTCAGGTCACTAGAGATCATTGAAGGTAAAGTTTCGCCAATTTCCAGGTCAAAATTCAACAATTTTCGACGTAGCTCTTTCGCTAACCTGCCCTCAGCTTTGATCTAAGGTCAATGTATTAGCATGCAGGGGTTAAAACTGCCATGGTAGATATTTTTTTTGCGAAAGTTTTTTTTTCTCCAATAAATCTTAACTCAAAACTTATCCGAGCGTACTGAAACGGGCATCGTATTCCTCTCGTCGAGGCGCATCGAATGACATATAAGTAGACCTTGAATTGTTAACTTGAAAATTTGACCTCAGGACAAGATCATGACCTGTCCGGAAGAGGCCGTGTCGCATATCGATCGATTTGTATCAAGCTGAACACACCAAAAGTGTTTTCATCGCTCTAGCATGCATCTATCAAAAGTTATTCGCGAAAAAGCTGCTGCATACCTTTCGTGACCCGATATGACCTAAGGGGCGTAAGGAGGGAACATGGATGCTAATGTTCCGTCATTTTTTTACTTGTAACTCGATGGTTGGGAGTGTTTAGAATGACGTTCGTCCAATAGAGACATTTTTAAATTGTATCCTGTTGACTTCGAAAGTTGCAATGAAGAGGTCGCATAATTGACCTGACCTTAGGTCACCAATGTCAAAATTATGTGATGAACATTTTACACATACTGTTGCTCTTAAGCATTAATGAAGTTTCAAAACGATCAGTCACTCGGTGTGCTATGGTAAGCATTGGAACTTATTTCGAGGTGAGGTCATTTTACCTGACTGGTGACCTGACCTTCGGAAACCTTGGTATGAATTTTTTTTTTACAAACAAGTGTAAAGAAGATGTATACCTTAATAAGGTACGGGGTGTTCAAACACTCCCAGCAGGGTGCGGGTTAACCGTACTCAATCATACTGAATGTGCAAAGGGATAAAAGAAGTTAAATAAGAGCATTTGGATGTGCTATTCATAAATGACAAATAATGACTTTTGTTGGCTTCAGGAGCAGTAAAAACCTTCTTACAAGGCATATATTCTTCATGTAAAATCAAACGTTTCGTCTCTGAACAAAGACATCATCAGTGAAGTTACACACAACAGTACATATTATGAGAAATTAAGCAATCAGGCGACATAACAAGAGCAACACAGTATCGCACATAAAATCATGCATATCATAAACATGCATAAACGTTTCATGTTTCATCAAGGACCCCTAGGTAACGATATCTAATTTATACGCCGACAACTTATCATTGATGGAAGGCCTAGACTTGAAAATGTGAATTTTTGCGTGTGAATAAAAAACCGCGGCGCGTAGCGCCGCGCCGCTTGGGGTAGCTTTTGATACATCAGTTTTGGATAATGTGTGAAATTTTTGACCCCAGGTCATGTCAGGTCAGGTCACCAGGTCAAGTTAACTGACCAAGCCTAAAAAAGTTTGCAATCATGTCCAGCCTACAGTGTTTGTCAGAAAGGTTTCCAACTTGGTGGATTGCATGATGTTATGGGCGCCTACAATTTGTATATCTCGGATTTTTTATATCCGTGACCTAAGGTCAGGTCAGTGGCGTGACCTTTCCATTACAAGTCAATGGAGAAAAATGAAAATGCCTCTAGATCCGTGTGTACGCATCGGAACAGTCCAAATATTTCAGAATCACAATGATTTAGTCCACGCGTGATGACCAAGGTGTCATTTTTGCTGATAGCCTCTAGACAGGTCATCCGAGGTCACTTGAGGCTACAAACAGTATTTTGCCAATAACTCGCGATTGGAAAGAGATAGAACGCTGGGGATGGTCTCATTGTGTTTGTCTTGTTGAGACGCATCGACGGATATGCAACATGACCTTTTCCGGTAAGGTCATAACCTTGACCTGAGGTCAAATTTTCAAGTTGACCTTTCAATGTCAAATTATAGTTCATTCGACGCGTCTCGGCGAGGGGAACACGATTCTGGCAATAGAAATGTTGTGGCTTTTTGTAGTCGAAAGTTATTGTCGAAAAACACTTTTCGTAAAAACAGCTATTTTTGGAGTTTTTGCCCTCTGGAGGCTAAACCGTTGACCTGAGGTCAATATTGATTATGACCTTTTCAAAAGAAGAGTTCAAAAGCTATCGATGGCTCTTCCATGCGTTTTTCTAGCTACCATAGTTCATGAGATAGCGGCATGTTTTCTGAAAAATATAATGGCAATTGGCAAATTTTGACCTGTGATGACCTCTGGTGACCCCAATATTGCTCTAAGGTGAAAAATGACCGAAATACTTTCAAACGTACGCATTGAGGGCTATCGACTGCTTTTTACCGCGTCTTTCTAGCCCTCTTAGTTTTTGAGTTAGAGGTGGGTGGTAACATATGCCCCCCCCCCCCCCACTAGGGCGAAGTTGGCCGAGACCGCCACTGGGGCGCGGGTTAAAATCGTTCAACGAAAATGGTACGTCGCATGACAATGAATGGTCTCTAACAGAAGAGGCTACAGGAGAGGTAAGAAAATTTCCCGTTCTATCCGACTTGCCCTGATGCTGGCAAACTCTGCTATAAAGGCGCACATAGGTCGAGCCTATGTATGTCTCCTCACACGAGGGGCAACTGAACTGATAAACTATAGCAGAGCGGCATGCTTTCGGGATCACGTCTTTAAACGAGAAAAGAGAGCCTATGCTGCGGGTGTTGCGGAGAATGATCTTGGGGTTCAGGTAGGGATAAACTTTTTTAGAGTGGACTCTACCTCAGATCTTAGTTTGTTTGATTGTTTTCCAAAACAAGGCAGCACAAAGTACCTGTCTAGCTTGGGTACCTGGAACATAGTAGGACTTTTTGAAAACTCCTTCTTTAAAAACCTGTGAATGGCAGTCTCTACGTCTCCAAAAACGTTCAAACTTTAATTTAAGAATTCTGGAATCGCTTCACATTTTCAAGTTTAGGCCTTCCATCAATGATAAGTTGTCGGCGTATAAATTGCATATCGTTACCTGGGGGTCCTTGATGAAACATGAAACGTTTATGATATGCATGATTTTATGTGCGATACTGTGTTGCTCTTGTTATGTCGCCTGATTGCTTAATTTCTCATAATATGTACCTACTGTTGTGTGTAACTCAATGTGTAACTTCACTGATGATGTCTTTGTTCAGAGACGAAACGTTTGATTTTACATGAAGAATATAACGATATGCCTTGTAATAAGGTTTTTACTGCTCCTGAAGCCAACAAAAGTCAGACTTCTTGACGCAATTGAACGAGACCATGACAAATAATGATATTGCCTTTTTCAGCATTTACTCCACATAATTTATTTGTACCGGCTTGGTAAGTGTTATTCTTTTTGGTTCTGCAACTTCCCGAATGTGACTTACGCAGGCGTTCGCTGCATGTTGTGCACGTGTTATCCCCAGAATGGACGGAGCCGCCGGACGTCAGCTGCTCCACGTCGCCCGAGGCTCGGTCGGCAGGCTGCTCCGGGACGTCCTCCGCAGGCTGCACCCCGCTCCCATCTGCCGATAAGACCGGATGAAAATGTGTCACGCTCACGTCAGAGGCAGCTCAGGCACTCTGGTCGCCAATGTAAGGCACCGATCATATAGGACGGTCATGACATTACCCGCACAAGCTTTTAGGGTAAAAAGGAAAACGGAAGTTTGTTTGCATACATTTCTTACATACCTATCCACTTTTGTAACCTGTATCGCGTGGTAATTGGTAACTTGGGAATTAAGAAATTCCAGCTAAGTACAATGATAGTAGGGTAGTACGAAGCTGACACAAAAAGTGCAAGAATGGACAGCCAACTAAGTTCATTTTCATCATTTCTGTAGCCTTGTATCTTTACAACTGTCCTTGCGCTCCGTGTGGAAGTAATGAGAAGTATTGTAGCTTAGTCGAGAACAATATAGAATGATAGCCTTTTACGAGCAACCTAAACGGCTTGCAGTGCGCAGTCCATTGAAACGTCGCCAACGTTTCCGCCCAATATCCTTCGTGATATATCAGCATACCTGTTGGTTGCAAAACTGGCAACTCGTTTTCAAGATAATGTACATACATGTAAGATACAACTCAGTGTAATTGGAATTAGCGCCTGTGGAAATGCAGTGCAGTGCAGTAGCGTCTGCACTGCACTTCCACATAGTGCGGGCGGATAGTTCTGTTGAAGTAGGTACGACTCGGTGTTGTGACTGGCGTCGTTCCGCTGCGCTACTGGTGGCCGCCGCACCGGTCCGCTGACCCGCCGCGCTGCGGAGAGCCACGCCTCTGGCTGCGCGCTGGCCACTGACAGGCCACGCTGCGGAGAGCCGTGCCTCTGGCCGCTGGCCACTGACAGGCCGCGCTGCGGAGAGCCTCGCCTCTGGCCGCGCCTCTGGCCGCGCGCTGGCCACTGACAGGCCACGCTGCTCACCTGCTGAGGCCTCCTCCGACTCGGAGGAGCTCCTGGAGCAGGGCACGCCGTGCAGGCCGGCCAGAACGGCGGCCAGCACCAGCGCCGACAGCAGCCACCTGCTGACCATCGCGGCTCAGAGGACGGGCGGCGACGAGACCGTGCCTGAGCCCGCCGGCGGCCGCGGCCATTTTATACCGGTGGCTCGGCTGATGACGGCTCACTCTGCGTCCGTCAGCGGCCCGCTGACAGCCGTCAGCACCTGTCCGCGCCGCGCCCGGAGACCGCCGCCGCAAACAGGCTGACAGCCTGTTTTCGTCGCCGACCCGAATCAATCACGGCAGAGCTGTTTGCTCGCCCATGTGTCACCGCGCGGTCGTCAAAGTCGGATTGATTTCGGCGTTTACCCGCTCGAAATATTAGGTACTTTAATTCATATCCAAAGACTGTGCTAAGGCTCCAAGCCAGACTTGAATGGTATGAAGCAGTTTGCTGTAGGCGGGGTAAGACGGTCAGGGTTGTACTTACTATAAGACGGGCACCCCCTCTGCAGATCAAACCAATAGCGCTACGAGCGAGAAAAAAATAGGGCCAGAGCTGCCTTTCCCACCACACAACACCATTGAAGCCTGGTGAATTTGTGTTCAGTCAATTATCTTTTATTTCAATTTCTTAAAAACACTCCTTTCATTGAAAACATCCATAATGTATTGTGCAAACTTTTGTGTGCAGCACAATAGAGTTAAAAGCTCGCATTTACTTGTGGTACACCCATATGCCACCAGTATTCATTTACAGCGGAACTGCTCTGCTGTCAAAATGTCCACAGAGAAAAATCATGCGGAACATCTGACATTGAGTTTGGGGTAAGACGGATCCAATGGGGCGAAAATATTTATGTTGCTGTAGGAAAAAAGAAGCATTTCTGGTGAAAATATGTTCGATTCCAATACTCACAGACCAATACAATATCCTCTAAAAATGAAAATGAATGACGGCTTTACAAGGCTTCTTAACCCGCGAGTTTCTGGGGGGGGGGGCATTAAACGCCCCCACTTTTTCGCCGGGCCATAGCATAAAAAATTTTGGGTACCTGTAGATAATTGATTGAAGTTTATTGTGACAAAGTTTCAAAAACATCGGTCGGAAATTTTTTGAGATATCGAGGTTTTAGTGACGTCATGATTTCTGAGTTTTCGACCAAAAAACGGCATATGTTCAAAAAATCATATAAAATCACAGAATAGACATACAGACATGCCGTAAACGCCATTAGACTGCCAATACCATGATCAATCAAATGGCTATCTTCAATTATTGATTATCGTTCCGCATTTTCCAAAATCTTGAACTGAATCTTGGCAATTTTTCGTGACCATGATACATGAATTTCTTAAATTGAACTTTTTGAGCCAAACACGTACACATATGATAAAATGAATGTCACCATCGTGTTCTACGCCCCAAATTACCTATAAAACATGTGTCACAGGCTGCGAATATCAGTTTTGATTTTCGGGGATATGTGCCTACCCGGTTGACCTGACCTTGACCCTGACCTATGCTTGACTGACCCCCATATGGAGCTGACACTCTTGTAGGTCTTATAAGATGGATTGTGCACCGTTTTGACAGAGTTTATGGCGAGAGGCGCCCATTGCGAAGTCCTGAAGTCCATGCTACTGAAAGCCCGATTTCAGGTGTTTGACCTGACCTTGACCCGACCTGTGACCTCAAAATTCAACTTTAAAGTACTCATCTAAAGCGTCTCGTCGCGCTCTTTCGTTTGCCGCCTCGTGCGTTTCGCTGCGCCTATTGGTTCTCGAGTTATCGGCTGGGGGCGTTTAACGCCCCCCCCCCCCCCAGCAAACGGTGGGTGGCGAAATACCCCAGCAACTGCCGGGTTAACTAGGACCTATATACAAGCATACGCATTCTGCACGAATCTCGTATAGGTACTGCCTTTTTCGAAGCACTGGAGGCCAACGAGCGAATGCATCAATGCGGCTAATCTCGTGGTAGCTGGCCGTCTTACCCTACCTATGTGGTCGTTTTACCCCATGGGGCGGGGCAAGACTTTTTTTTGCAAGGTTTTGCAAAGATCGCTACAGTTTATTTGTTGCATCAGCTCGAAGTTTCATCTTCTGGCAAATGGAAGTAAAATGTCTAAAAAAAGGGTTTTCACTCAGTTTCGCTATTTTGTTTCCATCCGGCCGAAAAATGACTTCAAGGTTAGGGTACCCGTCTTACCCCACTTTCCCCTAGTCACACTTTACTGCCACACTTTTACGCTAACTGTTATGCATTATGAATATCTTTAACTCTCGTTGCACTATTGTTATAACTCATCCATATCTACACCCTCGCGGTTGGAGTGAGGAAGGTGGAGTGAAGCGCGACACCACTCGGCGGATAGCCCTTGCGGCGTCGCGAGCTGGAGCACTAGCGGCCATCCAGGAAGAGGCGGTCTTAGATGCTGCGGGGGACATACCCCCAAAAAACTTTATCGACTTCTAAAAGCCCGTCGGATTGCGATTCCTTACGCACTCCTGTGCAGTTTCGAACAAACTTTTCCAGATAAAAGTTGTTTTTATTCTTAAAAATGAAAAACGTAAGTTTTCGTCGATTTCAGGCGCTGTGGTGGGGGGGGGGGCAATTGGGTATTTACCCCAAATGCCCCTCCCCCTGGATCCGCCAGTGAGCTAGAGCGACGAGAATGCACGAGAATGCTGGACACTACAATACACAAACGACAAGGTGCCCGGTTTCAAAATATGTGTTAATCACAAGGTAGCCTCTGAGGTCAGATCAACGACTCAAACATGGGTGTCCATTGCAGTTATCAGGCAGGGGCGCAGCCAGGAATTTTTTGAAGGGGGCTAGAATTGGTGAGGGCGCCAATTTTGGCTCAGGAGGGCGCCAATTTCGGGTCAAGAGGGCGCCAATTTCGGCTTAGGAGGACGCCGAGTAAGGACGCCGAGCATCAATGCCGAGTAAGGTTAAGGACGACAAAATGTACACTCGTTTTTCTCTTACATGGTCACGCGACCTTATTCCACTCAAATTACGGTTTATTCTAGGTATTCCAGATGAAAGCTGCCTTTACTGACGTATTTCAAACAGAAGCGAGACGCGGCAGTCTTGCAGGCAAACACAAACGGCAGCGAATGACTGCATTACTGCATTTTAGACCCCATGGCTCAGTTCCTCCGTCCTTCGGCTCAAATTCAGGTCTCAAATTCTGGTGTCAAGCTTCGTCTGGCTAATGGCTTACGGCCGACCCAAAAACATGGGCGTCGCCACCACTACGGACACTACGGACAGTGTCCGTACAAGTTTTAGAAGGCCCCAAAACTTGTACGGAATGTCCGTACAAGTTTCGACGACCGAAAGTGAGCTTTTTGCATCATATTCAAATTACAAATGCCGCTAAAGCATTATCAATATTGCTAGTTTGCTTGAAAGTATTCAGGATGTTTTAGTTTTGAGAAGGAAGGAAGCAGTCTTTATCACGTTTTTTTCGATGCATATCTACCAGCTCAATGACTGGTAGATGCAAATTGACTTTTTCAATTTGCATTTGTAGATTAGGTGCCGATCGATTCCAGGTGATCGCACAGGCTTGAAAGAATTCGCCCTACACTGCGGAGCAGTTGGCAGGGGACCTCCCCCTAGCCCTGACTCTCTCCTTGTTGAGCAGCAAAGGATACGGAAGGGCAAGGTCAGCAGACTGAAACTGACTAGACCGGGTCGTACCGAACTGAACAGAGTAGGGTGGACGATGAGTAGGGAACAGAGTAGTAGGGCAGGGATGTAAAAATCGAACAGGCCGGGGTTGCTAAGGAGAAAGGAGAATGAAGAGTAGGGGGGGGGGGTCGGATGGACCCCCCATGCTTTTCCGCAAATAACTCGCGCAAAAAAGCGGCCGATCGCGACGAAACTTTCAGTACCCTCGAGTTGATCAATTTTACACCTCTGAAACTTTCATGACCCTGACCCAAGTGACCTTCGACCTGTGACATATTTCCGAAATCGCGATTCGTCGTATGTCGGCTCGCATTAGCCGCGCGTTTGAAAGCTTCTTGTGGTTTCAAACGCTCAAACATGAAATTTTATGCTGCTCCCATGAATTTGGGTGGATGTCAAGGTAACCTGAAGCAGGGCTGCGGAGTCGATGGATTTTCGGCGACTCCGACTCCGACTTCGACTCCGACTTCGACTCCGGCTTTCAAAAACCAGCTCCGACTCCGACTCCGACTCCGGGCAGAATTGTCGACTCCGACCGACTCCAACTCCCGACTCCGACTCCGCAGACCTAGCAGGGCTGCGGAGTCGACAGATTTTCGGTGACTCCGACTCCGACTCCGGCTCGGGTTTCTAAAATCGACTCCGACTCCGACTCCGGTCACAACTGTCGACTCCGACCGACTCCGACTCCGACCGACTCCGACTCCGACTCCGACTCCGACTCCGCAGCCCTGACCTGAAGGTCAGGTCAGGTCATTGACCTTTGGTGACCTCGGTTCACTTTTTCGAGCTGTACATGTTTCTAGGCTAGGTTTTGGAGCTGAAATAGAATTTAGCAATCATTTTAACATTTACAAAATAGTTTTGGTGCCTTCGTAACATGTTACGAAGCTGTCAGAGGCGGTTGACATGTACTACGAATACCCGTCACGACGCCTACTGGTTGACCTGACCTGACCTGACCCGACCTGGTCTAAATGCTTCAAGACATCATCTGTGATCAAAACTAACACGATATTCGTGATCAGCACCCCGAAAAACCCCTTAGCAGCCACACTTTACGACTTTCTAACAGGTCCCGATTTTCCCGACTTTGGGTCATTGACCTGACCTGGAAGGTCAACCAATGACCTAGGACCTTAAAATTGGGTATCATCGGCTTCCTCTCGTCACGGGCAACACGCTCGTTTTTTCCGCGAAGCTCTAGCTCGATCAGGGGCCAAACGGCAAGGGGGGCTCCAACTGACCCCTCCCTACACATTAGAAGCTGGCAATCGCCGCACACATGCGAGGGTTTAAGTAAGCCGCAATGACATTTAGACTGCCGGGTTGTATGCATTCCGTCCCATTCGCTTACCTGTTAACCCGCGCCCGGCTGGGGGTCCTGGATTTCCACGCCCTGCTGGGGGGGGGGGGGGGTGTTTGAACACCCCCTTGTAACTCGGCTCCTGGGCCAATAGAGCTACAGCGCCGCAGAAAAGCGCATTCGATAGCCCTATTAACGCCCTTTCTGAGTAATTCTCTCAGATTTGACCTAACGTCAACGGTTTTGCCTGCAGGGGGCAAAAACTGCAAAAATAGCCGATTTTTTCGGAAACAGTTTTTCTGCAATAACTTTTGACCCAAGCCTTGTAAGTACGAGCTTACTTTCACCGGCATCGCGTTCCTCTCGTCAAGACGCATCGAATGAACTATAACTTGACCTTGAAAGGTCAACTTGAAAATTTGACCTCAGGTCAAGGTCATGACCTGACCGGAAAGTGTCATGTTGCATATCAGTCGATCCGTATCGTCGAGCTGAACACATATAAGGCGTTTTCATCGCTATAGCATGCCTCTATCAAAAGTTATTTGCGAAAAACTGTTAGATACCTACTATTCGTGACCTAAGATGACCTCAGGGCATAAACAAGGGTCACGGACACCATTTTCATGTTCAGTGTGTCTAAACCACTTGTAATTCGGTGTTTGGGAGTGTTTATAATGCGTCCAAAGGAGGCGCATTTCAATTTTCTCCCATTGACTTATAGGTAGGTAATGGGGAGGTCGCAAAATTGACCTGACCTTAGGTCATCGATATCAAAATTCTGAGATATACATTTTGTACATGCGATTGCTCTTAGCAATCGCTGAAAGTTTCAAAGCGATCGGTCACTCGGTGTAGCTATGACAGACATTGAAACTTTTTATGAGGCGAGGTCACTTAAAGTGACCTGGTGACCTGACCTGGAATGACCTTGGTCTGAAATTTTCACAACATGTGTAGAATTGATGTATGACAAGGTGTACCAAAAACGGCGGCGCTCCGCGCCGCCTTTTTTGAGATATTCGAGAAAAACCACAAACACCCCCCCTCCCAGGAGGGCGCGGGTTAACCCGCGCCCGGCTGGGGGTCCTGGATTTCCACGCCCTGCTGGGGGGGGGGGGGTGTTTGAACACCCCCCTTCTAACTCGGCTCCTGGGCCACGTAGCGATACGCGGAAGGCGGCGTTCGAAAGAGCGTCAAAAATAATGACAAAATCACTTCGGTCAATTTTTTGGTCAGGTCAAAGGTCAGGTCACCAGAGGTCATGGAAGGCAAAATTTCGCCGATTTCGAGGTCGAATGTCGAAAATTTCCAAGAAGCCAACGCATAACTCGGGAACCAATAGAGCTACAGCGCCGCGGAAAAGCGCATTCGATAGCCCTATTAACGCCCTTTCTGAATAATTTTCTCAGATTTGACCTAACGTCAACGGTTTTGCCTGCAGGGGGCAAAAACTGCAAAAATAGCCGATTTTTTCGGAAACAGTTTTTCTGCAATAACTTTTGACCCAAGCCTTGTACGAGCTTACTTTCACCGGCATCGTGTTCCTCTCGTCAAGACGCATCGAATGAACTATAACTTGACCTTAAAAGGTCAACTTGAAAATTTGACCTTAGGTCAAGGTCATGACCTGGCCGGAAAGGGTCATGTTGCATATCAGTCGATCCGTATCGTCGAGCTGAACACATCTAAGGCGTTTTCATCGCTCTAGCATGCCTCTATCAAAAGTTATTTGCGAAAAACTGTTAGATACCACTCGTGACCTAAGATGACCTCAGGGCATAAACAACCCAGTAAACATGCCGACGTCGGCCCGACGTCGGGCCGAGGCTCGGCCCGACGTCGGCCCAGCGTCGGTTCAACCTCGGCCCGACATCGGCTGGACGTCGGATATGCCCGCATGTTCCGACGTCCAGCCGAAGTCCAGCCGACGTCGAGCCGACGTCGGGCCGAGGTCGTTTGCCGAGGTTGACGAGATCGTTTGTCGTTGGACCGACGGGGCCGACGTCGGCATGTTTATTGGGACAACACGCCAAAAATATCAACCGGCGGCGGGATTGGAGCCCCCCAGTCGCCGACGTCGGCATGTTTACTGGGACAACACGCCAAAAGCATCATCCGGCGATGGGATTCGAACCCCGTGTCATTTGAACGCGAGGTTGGTCCGCTAACCACTACACCACGCAGCCAGATAGCGCATTTAGTTTGTTTTGTTGCCTCATGCCCTTTTGGTCTGACAAGACCATTTCAGAGCCGGAAGGATGATAGGATGGAGACATTGGTCTTCTTGGCGAGCACCCTGGGTCCAGTTCATCAGAGTCCCTGGTCCCATTGCTGTTACGTGACACTTATTGGAAAGGGCGACCCCACAATGGATTCATATAGCCACTCCTCTTACACACCTGCACCAGCGTTTCCCAAAGTGTCCCTTTGATCCCTTTGGCACTTTGTCCCTTTGGCACTTTGGCAAAGTGACACTTGCCGACTGGCCTTTCTATATGAACTGGGCCCGGCCCTGGTGAGCCTGACCAAAGGATAGGCCGAGCAGCCCCCAAGCACTCACCGCACCCGGCTACGGGCGAGCTCGGCTTACGGGCAATCCCAAATGGGATAAAGTTTCCCGTCCAGTCCGGATCAGGGGGTTGCGGCGTGGAGGAAGATTTGAGTTTCCTGAGGATATTTTGAATACAGAAGCTCTTTATGAAACATGAAACATGTATTTTATATTATTTTAACGGTTAAAACAGCGGCCGATGTCGGTCCGACGTCGCCCCGACGTCGGCCCGACGTCGGCTAGACCTCAGCAATTGATCTCGGTCCGACGTCGGCCCGACGTCGGCTGGACCTCGGCTGGACGTCGGAACATGCGGGCATATCCGACATCCAGCCGACGTCGTGCCGAGGTTGGACCGACGTCGGGCCGACGTCGGCATGCCGATGCCGAGTTGCCGACGTCACCCCGACGTCGGCCGACGTCGGGCCGACGTCGGCATGTTTACTGGGAAGGGTCACGGACACCATTTTCATGTTCATTGTGTCTAAACCACTTGTAATTCGGTGTTTGGGAGTGTTTATAATGTATTTCATCCAAAAGAGGCGCATTTCAATTTTCTCCCATTGACTTATAATGGGGAGGTCGCAAAATTGACCTGACCTTAGGTCATCGATATCAAAATTCTGAGATATACATTTTGTACATGCTGTTACTCTTAGCAATCGCTGAAAGTTTCAAAGCGATCGGTCACTCGGTGTAGCTAAGACAGACATTGAAACTTTTTATGAGGTGAGGTCACTTCAAGTGACCTGGTGACCTGACCTTGAATGACCTTGGTCTAAAATTTTTACAACATGTGTAGAATTGATGTATGATAAGGTGTACCAAAAACGGCGGCGCGGAGCGCCGCCGTTTTTGAGATATTCGCGAAAAACCACAAAGGGGGGGGGGTGTTCAAACACCCCCCCCCCCCAGCAGGGCGCGGGTTAAAGTGTAGAGCGCAATTGGATTCTAATTGCGCCATCCCCCTGGCACAATTTACAGCAGTTGTTGGTAAATGCGCCCTTTTGCATGTTTCTGAAAAAAGCGGCTGTCAGAAGCAAACGAAACATTCTTAATTGATCGGGAGGCTCTTAAATCGTAGCTAATGAGTTCCTCTTTGAAGTGGTTACCAGTGCATGCTTATATCTGCAGCAGTTTTCTTACAATTAGCGTTTTTCCTTTAGGTGGCGCAATTCACCCTCCTTCCCCTACATGCCTCCTATTCGTGCGCTTTCCAAACCTTTCTCATAACAGCCATTTTCGTGATCCTGACTCGGAAATGTGGTTTAGCTTTTCAAAATTGGGGGCGAAGAATTCATGGAACTGCTGCAAACTTGTTTGTTGAAGAAGTGTCATTTTTCAGCAAGAAATTTTGAAATATAGGTATTACAAATAACGTGGTGGGGCAGGTTCGTGCACGCACTGCGGGGCACATTCGTGCATTTTTTTCGTTTTTGCGATTTATGACCTTATCTGTAGTAGGTTTCACTTATGACGCTCGCCTGACTCAGTCTCAGCTGCTTGCGACGTCGTGACAAGTAATTCACGCGACCTTGGCGAGGTCACGGAGGCGGGTCGATGGTCGGCAGTTGGCACATTCTTGTTGGCCAGCCCATTCTTTCTACATTTGTTGTGCAATGTGTGGTGACGTAGCCCTTGCCCTCTGAACTTTGTGCAGTAGACTAGGTGGCGCTTGTCGTACTGCGCTGTGGGCAGCGCGTGGCTGGACGGACGGTCTGTGACAATCTATTGATCTGTGGCTGATCTATTAGAGTGTCCGTCCGAGAGCCGTACGACGGCTGACAGAGCCTGGGGTCGCGAACTGGTGTGGTAACCGTTACGCCCACCTGGGACGCCCGAGTCGGTACGGCACTTGCGGTGTCGTAACCGGATCGGCGGGAACCAGCAGAACGCTGTTGGACCGGCGGTGAAAGTCGGAACCGAGCACTCGCCCACCAGTGGGCGTCTGGTCGAGCAGGTCTACCCGCTAAGGCAGCCTGAGCACGAACCAGTGGCAGGGTCCGATCAATGACCGTGGTCCGACCAGGGTGTCAGCGCAATGGCCAGTCAGAGGCGTCTTTAAGGGCGCAGAAGCCCACCTCGGTCGACTGTGGCCGGTGCAACCTAGTCAGGTCGTTTGTGTGAATCTCCGTGTTCTTCCCTCGCCTCAGAGTAGCCGCTCTTCTCCAAATGCCCGAGCCGTTTCCTTTGTGTATTTGTCTTGTAACGAACAGCAGAGTCGAGAAACGAATTGACAATGTCGCCGAAAACCGCGGTCACATGCTGGCCGTCCCTAGTACTACCAATATGCCCGCAGGCGCGGCGAGAGACAAGCTCAACGTATGAGTCACCGTCCGGCTGCCGGGAGAGCCCCTACCGCGACCTTTGCTCACAGTCATGACGTCACGACAATGGGCTCCTAAACGTACGGGCAGCGGCCGCCTCAGGGGTGCCGCCGTGACCTTTGCACGACACGTTCTATAGCGTATGGCACAGCGGTTACTAGGAAGGTTGAGGCCAGCGGCAGGCCGGTTTACAAATAACAAACAAACTTGACGCGCAATTGGCAACAGGTAACAGATTGATTAATAAAGCGGTGATGTAGTCCAGGTGGCGGACCTCTCGTGGCGAGTAGCGGTCGGACGAGGAGCCGATGGCCGTTACCAGTGGTCGGTGGTCTGTGAAAATGATTGCTGACCGTCCTTCGATGGCGTGTTTAAAATGCCGGACGGCCAGGTAGATGGCGAGTAGCTCGCGCCCGAACGTGCTGTATTTCTTCTCCGCAGGCTGGAGCGTTTTCGAGAAGAAAGCGAGGGGCTGCCACTCGCCGGCGACGTGCTGCTGGAGGACGGCGCCCACTCCGCAGTCCGAGGCGTCGACGAAGAGGGCGAGCGGCGCGTCCGGGACTTGGTGTGCGAGATGTGTCGCCGTGGCCAGGGCGTCCTTGACGTTCTTGAAACGCTGCCGCGCCGAGTCTGTCCACGTGACAGGCGCTCTCGAGCGTTTTGCCTTGTGGGTGATTAAGGCGTGCAGAGGCTGCAGGAGCTCGGCTGCCTGGGGGATGAAGCGGTGGTAGTAGGCTACCATCCCCAGGAACCTCCGTAGCTGGGACTGAGTGGTCGGTTCCGGGAAGTCTTTGATGGCCTCGACTCGTCCAGGCAGCGGGCGGACGCCATCGGCGTCTACCGAGTGGCCGAGGAACACCACCTGTTCCTGTCCCAGGACGCACTTGTGCCTGTTGACGACGACGCCGTAGGTGTTGAGGCGCTGAAGCACTTGGTCCAGGAGCTGCAGGTGGTGTTCGGCAGTCGGGCTGGCCAGCAGAATGTCGTCCAGGTAGACGAAGCAGCCCGGTATGCCGCGGAGGACCTCATCCATGAAACGCTGGAAGGTCTGTCCGGCGTTTCTGAGGCCGAACGGCATCCGAACGCATTCGTAGAGGCCGAACGGTGTCGTGATGGCTGTCTTGGGGACGTCGGCAGGTTCCACCGGGATCTGGTGGTAAGCCTTCACCAAGTCAATGGTGCTGAAGACGGTGCACCCATGCAGGTCGGCTGAAAAGTCCCGCAGGTACGGCAGCGGGTAGCGGTCTGGTACGGTGCGGGCGTTCAGCGCTCTGTAGTCGCCGCAAGGACGCCACTCGCCGGGTCTCTTCTTTGGCACCATGTGGAGTGGAGTTGTCCAGCTGCTGCTCGACGGTCGAATGATGCCTTGCTGGAGCATCTTGTTGAACTCAGCACGTGCGATTTGAAGGCGCTCCGGCGGGAGGCGTCGTGGCCGCTGGTACACCGGTGGACCCTTGGTGACGATGTGGTGCGTCACGTTGTGCTTCACCGGTGTTGGTCCAGGTTTTGGTGAGGTCACATCCGGGTACCGGGCGAGGACAGCTGCGAAGCGAGCAGCAGCCTGCTCCCGGACGAGACGCACTCCGATGGAGCACAGCCTTGACCGCTCGGCGCTGGCGCAGACGGTGCCGTCCCGCAGGAGACGCTGGTTGGCAACGTCCACGACGAGGTGATGTGCGGCCAGGAAGTCGGTGCCCAAGATGGGTGTGGTGACGTCAGTGACGAAGAATCGATGTTTTAGGCAGTGCTGCTGACTCAAGGTGACGTCCAGCAGGCAGGTGCCGTGCACCGCGATCGGTGAGCCGTTTGCCGCGACGAGCTGCTGGCCGACAGGAGCAGGGGTCAGCGTAGACCCGTTGGGCAGGCAGCGGCGAGGCAGCACGCTGACCTGCGCCCCGGTGTCGACTAGAAATTGCCGGTCCGTCTCCGTGTCCCTCACGAAGAGGAGTGGCGCGGCAGGAGGGGCGCCCGTGCTTTGCGCCATCAGCACGGGGCGCCTCAGTTTTCCGAGGCGATCCAGGAGCACGGCAGCTTGCATCGGCGCGCTTGGGCGCCGAATCGCTGGTGGTACCAACACAGCGTGTCGTCGTGCGGCGGCGTTGAAGGACGAGCCGGTGACGGGCGGCGTGACTGGCGAGACGCCTGGCGCGGCCGGGAACGGCTGCGGTCGCGTCGCACGGCGTCCTCGAGTCGTCGGTTGCTGGCCTCCAGGCGCTCCATCTTAGCGACCAGGGAGGCGATGACGGTGTCCAGCGCAGGGGTTGCAGCTGGCGCTGGGGCTGTCACTGCAGCAGCGATGGGCGGTGCCGGCTGTGTGTACGGCTGTGCCGCGATCGCTGATAGCCGTGGGTCCGGTCCGCTAGCTTCCAGGTACCGGTCGGCCGCTTCTGCCAGTGCGTCAAGCGTGCTGTCGGCTGGCAGGAGGGCGAGGGCAGCACGGACGGGCTGCGGTAGCCGTTGTTGAAATAGGGTACGGAAGAGCTCCGTATCAACCGGGGCGTCCCCGGCTGCGGCAAGCTCGTTGCGCATTGAGCGCAACAGCGCCGTCGGCTTCTGATCGCCGAGCTGCTGGCGGCCGAGCAGGGCTTGTAGTCGGTCGGCGCGTGACTGTGCCAGGCGGGCTTGGAGCGCTGCACACAGCACGTCAAAAGACCGAGATGACCGGATGACGTCCTTGACCTGGACGGCGATGTTGGCGGGGAGGTTTGCGACGAGGAGCTTAAACCTCAGCTCGTCGGAGTCGACCCCGCTGACGTCGAAAGCGCACTGCACCTGCAGTAGCCACAGGTCGGGCTCTTCCGGAGAGTATGGTGGTAGCCGGAAGCTAGCCATGGGCCGATGAGTTGACTCGGAGGCTGAAGCTGGAACGCTGGCTAGGTCTTGAGCTGCGGCGCCGGACTGTGCGCTGTCCGCGGGCATGACGAGAGGCTAAGGTCGAACAACGGAGATCACGTCGGGGTCACCAATTGTCGTACTGCGCTGTGGGCAGCGCGTGGCTGGACGGACGGTCTGTGACAATCTATTGATCTGTGGCTGATCTATTAGAGTGTCCGTCCGAGAGCCGTACGACGGCTGACAGAGCCTGGGGTCGCGAACTGGTGTGGTAACCGTTACGCCCACCTGGGACGCCCGAGTCGGTACGGCACTTGCGGTGTCGTAACCGGATCGGCGGGAACCAGCAGAACGCTGTTGGACCGGCGGTGAAAGTCGGAACCGAGCACTCGCCCACCAGTGGGCGTCTGGTCGAGCAGGTCTACCCGCTAAGGCAGCCTGAGCACGAACCAGTGGCAGGGTCCGATCAATGACCGTGGTCCGACCAGGGTGTCAGCGCAATGGCCAGTCAGAGGCGTCTTTAAGGGCGCAGAAGCCCACCTCGGTCGACTGTGGCCGGTGCAACCTAGTCAGGTCGTTTGTGTGAATCTCCGTGTTCTTCCCTCGCCTCAGAGTAGCCGCTCTTCTCCAAATGCCCGAGCCGTTTCCTTTGTGTATTTGTCTTGTAACGAACAGCAGAGTCGAGAAACGAATTGACAATGTCGTTTTTTTTTTTTTTTTTTTTTTTTTTTGAATTTTGCATCCCCGCTAGCTCAAGGCTATAGCAGGGGAAGGGAAGTTACTTGCTGGCAATTAGCCAGATCTTTTGTTTTACGTTAAGTTAATTGCCGGCTATTTGATTCCGGCCCAAGAAGCAAAGCAAAGACAAACTTTACGTTAGACCGGCTCATGTGGCGTCCGGTGGGTTGCAAAACAAAGGGAAGGCCAAAAAGGTGCCAGATAGGCGAGACCGATAAATTTGGTTACTTACATAGAGCTTGCTGCTGAGACTTGCTGCTGATTTGTGTGCTGTTGTTTGGTGTGTGTTGTTGTGGGGTGAACTTTACCAGGAAAAGTCCTAACTAGAAAAAACCTGGTGCCTAACCAAGAGGGCAAAAACCTGTGCTTTCAGCCAAAGTACACAGTAAAAAAGCCCTTTCTTTAATTACGTTATATTACGTTACGTTATATCGCTAATGTGTATGTGTGTTTGTGGAGCTATCACCTTCATCCACTCCCGGGGGGCCATGGATGCAAGCCACATAGGCCGCGCCCGGGGTGTCCGGCGATAGCTTCTGTGTCTCGAGTGGGCCTCAACCTTTAAGAGGGATCCCTGTCGAGAACCGCGAGCTTACACACATATATATATACACTTGGAAAAGGCGGCGAGAACGAAAACGAATGGAAGCAAAACGAAGCGGATGGAGACGACGATGGGAGATCATAGGAACATCTATATACTGTGTGCAGGGTTTCGATCATATGCTATTGATGAGATTCGAATCACTGAGGAAGGTAAAGAGAAGATCAATTAGATCTGGATGATCATCACCCAGGAGAGTTGGGAGGTCCAGGCTGAGGTTGTGTGTGTTTGTGTAGTGAATGATGGGTTGACGGTATTGGTCGTAGTGTGGGCAGTTGATAAGAAGATGGGCAATGTTGAGTCGGGTGTGTGCGGCGCAGTGTGGACAGCTCGGGGGTGGCTCATTTTTTATGATAAAATTATGTGTTATCTTTGTGTGTCCCAGCCTCAATCTGGCTAGAACTATTTCCTTGAGTCGATTATCTTGATTAGAGGATGTGAAGTTACCAATTTGCGGGTGGATTTCAAAGAGGTGATCGTAGGGAAGAGCCTGCCAATCATACTGGCGCAGGTCTCGGAATGCGTGATTGAGGTGCGAAAGGACGTCTTGATGTGTGCAGCGATCTTCTTTACGATTAGAGAGATTAAGGCTTTGTTTGGCAAGCTCGTCGGCTTTTATGTTTCCCGGGATGCCACTATGTCCCGGGATCCATAGAAGTCTGATGTTGTATCCTATCTTGTTTAGGTGAATTATGTTCTTCTTAATCAGGTATACAATGTGGTGATCGGTTTGATTCTGTGATTTGATTGCTGAAAGTGATGATGCAGAATCAGTGCAGATCACGCTGTTCTTAACTTTTTTCTTTTTGATGTGATTGATAGCATGAAGTATAGCCGCAAGCTCGGCTGAAAAGATAGAGAAAATATCCGGAAGACGACTTGATTTTCTATAATGGGTAGAGAAGACTCCTGCTCCCGATTTGCCGTTCATGACGGATCCGTCAGTGAAGTAGAATGTTGTTTGTTGATGTGTGTGGCAATATTCGAGAAAGAGTTGATTTACTTCTGCTACTGTTACTCTATCTTTTTTCTCATTGAAGAGGTATTCTATATTATCTATGCGATCAAGGTAAGCTGATGTTATAGGGGGAATTGGCAATATCGTTGGAATGGTTATTTGAAAGTGATCAATTACTTTCTGGAGGCGACGAGAGATCAGTGGATAGCGACGCTGATTTGTGAGTGACGAGTTCGATTGGGTGTTTGTGAGAATTTGGTAGGCGATATCATCTGGGCGGGAGGCACATCGTATATAATAGCGCAGCAATAGGAATTTGCGGCGCCTGTCAAGTGTGGGTATGTTTGTGTCTATGTGTAGGGCTGTTATTCTCGTAGTGCGCAGGGCACCAGTGATGATTCTGAGTGCATGATTCTGTATTGTTTGCAATTTGTCAATACGGCTCGAAGCTATATCATCGTATAAGAAACTGTTATAATCCAAGATTGGACGAATTAGGGTTACGTAGAGTTGCGTGAGTGTGCGTCGGTCCGCACCCCACTCTCTGCCTGCGATGCATTTCATAATGTTGATTCTTCTGGTACACCTTTGTACCAGATCCTCAATGTGAGCGTTGAAGTTAAGTGTGTAATCAAGAGTTATTCCTAGAAATTTGTGTTTTTGTACGTATTTGATTGGTTTGTTATCTAGTGTGAGGTTTCGCCATTTGTCACGTAGCAAACGATGGGAGAATATCACTGCGACAGTTTTGCTAGGTGAGATCGTAAGACCCCACTTCTTGCACCATTTTCCTATGTTATTAAGTGAGTGTTGTATTTGTTCGATTCCAATGTTAGGGTTATGATGAGTATACCAGAGTGCTATATCATCAGCGAAGAGAGAGTGCTTAATATAAGATGGTTCATCATCGAAAATATCATTTATCATTATTGTAAAAAGTGTAGGCGATATGACGCTGCCCTGTGGTAGGCCATGTTCTAGAATGTAATCTGGTGAGTATGTGTTCCCACACCTAACCTGGAAGGTGCGATTAGAAAGAAAGTTACTGATGAAATGGGCCATATGACCCCGTATGCCTGTTTTGTGTAGTTTAATAAGTAGAGCTTTCCTATTTACTTTGTCGAATGCATTCTTGAAATCAATGAATACTGCTACTGTGTACTCTTTACGTTGGTATCCAATCTGTATCGAGTTAATAAGATGTGTTATGTTACTGGATACTGACTTCCTAGGTCTGAAACCTGTTTGATATGGAGAAAGTAGATTATTGGACTCCAGATAAGCCCTAATTCGTCCATTAACCATTCTTTCCATTAGTTTTGATGCACAGCTTGTGAGGGATATTGGGCGATAGTTTGCAGGATCAGAATGTTGTTTGCCATTTTTAAGGATTGGGATAATAATGCTTCTGCGCCAGGATGGAGGATATGAATTGCTTTCCCAGAGTTGATTTATATTAGCCAGGAGAGTTGCAAGTCCAGATTCAGGGAGATTTTTGAAGAATTGGTATGCGAC
This sequence comes from Amphibalanus amphitrite, assembly GCF_019059575.1. Taxonomy (NCBI): domain Eukaryota; kingdom Metazoa; phylum Arthropoda; class Thecostraca; order Balanomorpha; family Balanidae; genus Amphibalanus; species Amphibalanus amphitrite. The sequence goes on from NW_024881922.1 coordinate 448,092, forward strand.
CTGATCTGGACCGACCGATGTGTTTCCACATTTGGCAAGTGATGAGTGAAGCTCATGTTCTCTGAATGGTGCATTGTATTGTTCGTTGTTGAGTGAGTCGAATGAGAGTGTACTGAGGTGTGTATCAAGTGTTGTGGTGAATTGTGGTGGGTATTGCTGTTCAGAAGAGATATTGGCGTAGTGGATAGCAAATTGAATAGTTACTTCTGAGGGGATGATGTAATGTATGTTGTTAATGTAAAGGTGGGGTACCTTGTAATAGGTGCGATTTTTAGTGAAACATTTAATCAGGGACCATATTTTCGAAAGAGGGGTAAATCTATTAAAAGTGTTAGCAAATTGCTGCCAGCTTGAGCTTTTGGCTTTCAAAATAATTTCACGTGATTCTCGTCGAGCCTTACGAGCTGCCTCCGCGTGTGCGTCGCAGATGCATCGTCTAAAGACACGCATTGCTCGCCTTCGAAGTGCTACTGCTCTTTGACAATCAGAGTTCCACCAGGGAGAATTTTTGTCGGGGATGGGGGGTCGAGTGAGAGGAATCGTCTGTTTTGCTACGTTAAGTATCATGTCAAGGAAAGTGTTAATATCTTTAGGGGGATCTCTACATTCTACGTTAATGTGTTTTTGAAAGTTAGCCCAGTCGGCTTTCCGAAAATTCCATCTTGGGAGAAAGTTAAAATTTGTTTGTTCTGAAGGAACATCAATGGAGTAGTGCAAAGGGAAGTGATCACTAAATAGGGTATCATCTGCAGTGTATTGGGTGAAAAGTGTCGCGGTGTTTGTGTCCGTGATAGCGAAGTCGATGACGCTATGTGAGGCTTCGCCATTAGAAATGCGTGTGTGTGTTGGTACTCTGTTTGTGAGTGGTATCAAATCAAGTGCTTCTATTACGTTAAGTATTTGTCTGCCTCTTGTGTCGTTGCGTGTGCATCCCCATGTTAGATTTTGGGCGTTAAAGTCTCCCATTATGATAAAAGGAGGGGAGAGCTGGGAAATCAATTCGGAGAGGTGTTTAGGATTCAATGGGTATGTAGGAGAGAGGTAGATAGAGAGGACAGTTAGATCACGCTGTGCTATTTTTACTTTAGCTCCTACAACGTTAAGCGTTGTATTGAGATGAATTTGGTGGTGCAAGATATTATTTGAGATATAAAGCGCCGAGCCGCCCCGGCGAGGTGTTTCATTTACGTTATCTGTATACAAAGAATAGTCACGAATGTTGAAATTATAATTAGTCGAGTCAGAGTCTATGAATCTGGTTTCTTGGATGGCGGCAAGTAACGGTTTATTATGCAAGATATAGTTCTTGAATTCCCCCCAATGAGATACCAGCGAGCTGGTATTCCATTGGAGAAAGAATTCAGGCCGTGATTGTTCAGTGTGGTTACTCATGTTTGCTTATTTATGTTTTACTGAGAGACGGGTCATGGGTCGGGCCCGGCTGACCGTCTCCGACTCTGTGTCAGTGGCGGGTTCAGATGGTGGGATGGAGTGTGTGGGTGAGGTGGCAGCGCTGGTCCCCGTCCGCTCGGACAGAGGCGAGTCCGGCTCCAGTGTCGTGGTTGGTGACGCGTCCGGTGTCTGTGAGGGTGTGGTCTGTGGTCGTGGTGGTGTTCGTGGTGGGGTCGGAGGGCGCTGGGCACTCCGCACCGGTGGAGGGGGACGCGGCGGTGTCTGTGTGGGTGTGGTCTGTGGTCGTGGTGGTGTTCGTGGTGGGGTCGGAGGGCGCTGGGCGCTCCGCACCGGTGGAGGGGGAGGTGGCGGCCTCGCCGGCGGAGGCGTGTCCTCGCTTGTTTGTGTTGGGCGCGGAGGGCGTGGGCGCGGCGGCGGGACCTTTTCGCGGACTGCCGGGAGCGGGGGCCACTCAGCTGGATCCAGTGTGACTGTTGCGTTCGTTGTGCGGCTGTTCTGTTTCATGTGGTGCTCCCTGGCTGCCTGTCTTGTGGCCTCCCGGTCCGAAAACCGCGGTCACATGCTGGCCGTCCCTAGTACTACCAATATGCCCGCAGGCGCGGCGAGAGACAAGCTCAACGTATGAGTCACCGTCCGGCTGCCGGGAGAGCCCCTACCGCGACCTTTGCTCACAGTCATGACGTCACGACAATGGGCTCCTAAACGTACGGGCAGCGGCCGCCTCAGGGGTGCCGCCGTGACCTTTGCACGACACGTTCTATAGCGTATGGCACAGCGGTTACTAGGAAGGTTGAGGCCAGCGGCAGGCCGGTTTACAAATAACAAACAAACTTGACGCGCAATTGGCAACAGGTAACAGATTGATTAATAAAGCGGTGACAATATAAATGAAAATGACAACATGAAATGACAAATCGCATAGATGATCCCTACACGCTGAGCTCGCTGCGCTCGTGGGCACGGTGCGGCCGTGCAGCAGTCGGGCAGCGGCCCCCGCCGGATACCGATCACCAATACAGGACTACGTTATTCAGAACGCTGTGTGAGATCGCGGACCGAGATCGCGGACCCGGAAGCTGGAACGAACTCAGCCGCGGATACTAGCGGCGTAACAACTTGGCGACGAGGACGAGATTCGCTTAGTGGTGATCTCGGAAGGAAAAGTGGCGTTCTCACGGATTTGGCGTTCTGGTGGTGCGGCACCGGTGGCCGACGCGGATATACGTCACGGGGAAGTGACAGCGTCGGGACTCGGACAAACTCGTTTGGCGTGCTGGATGGTACAGTGCGCGGCGGTCGGCGCGGATATACATCACGGTGAAGTGACAGCGTCGGGCCGGGTGATCTTGCTTAGTGCTTAGTTCTGCTTAGTGCTTAGTATTTTTTTTTATACTGCTGCATAATTTTGTGCATTAACGCTGTCAGCTCTGCCGCTGCGTTTCGCTGTATCGTTGTTGGGAACATTTGTATTGCACCTCCGTGTTGGGTGAACAGTGGTGCGGGCGGCGACGGCGGCCGCTGGACTCTGAACTTTGGACTCTGCTCGGTGTGGCGTGACTGGTGAGTCAGCGCGGTCAGTGCAGTGTGCAGTGCCCGACCCCGGTGCAGCCTCGGGGCGGTGGCAAACATGGCGGCCGGACTGCCGAGCGTGGCTCCTTTTGCAAAGGGGATGGACTTTAGCCGGTGGCTGAAGGGTCTGGAATTCTACGCCGAGGCGATGGACATAACAGACGACCGGCGGCGGACTGCAGTCCTGCTCCATCTAATGGGGCCGGACATCCAGGACGTGTTCGACACCCTGCCGGAGCCGACCGCGGCTGCAACGGCTGCAACGTCACAATACGACACCGCTGTGGCTAAACTACGCCAGTATCTACAGCCGACGTCTAACCTTATGGCGGAACGTGTAACGTTCCACCGCACGAGCATGTACGCCGGCGAGTCATTCGACGCGTACCTGGCTCGTTTGCGGGCGGTGGCTGGGCGGTGCGGGTTCCCGGCGGCTGACCTCGACCGTGAGCTCCGGGACAGGAGCGTGGCTGGCGCGACTCCACAAATTCAGGAGCGACTGTTGCAGACGGTCGGAACCAAAGGAGACAACTTTTCACTGCAAGATCTGCAGGCTACGGCTCGTGCATACGAGCAAACGCAAATGCTAGTGACGCAGTTCCGTAACGCGTCTCTGAGCACGGACGGCGTCGGACGGTCAACTACCGCATTGGACGAGCGGCCAGAGGTCGATGTGGTGACCTCGGGACCGGATCAGCTGAACGCTGTCCGGCCACAGCGCACGGCTGACGGTAACCGGAACCGCCAGCGGCGCACGGTCCGCTGCTACCGCTGCGGTGCGGCGGGACATTTTCAGCGGGACTGTCAGGAGAGCCGACGCCCGGATGAGTCAGCGCGTGCGGCACCAGCGTCACGGCGGCCGACGGGGCCGGGGCGCCGGGAATCTGACACTCGTGGATCCGACGGGGTCAGACCGGCACCGGAGACGCGGCGGTGCTACCGCTGCAAGCAGATCGGACATCTGCGCAGTCAATGCCGACAGCAGCCTGCCACGGCGGACATGTGGGGGCTGGGGCAGATAAACGCTGTTAACCTAACGGAGGCGGTTAAAATGACTTTACCGGTGAACGGGGTGGCCATCAAAATGGTGGTGGACACCGGCAGCCCTATCACTGCTGTGGGGCGGGACACGGTCATCCCGCGGCTGCGATTGAAACCTACTCAGCTACAGCTGTCGTCATTCACTGGTCACCGGATCCCTCTCCGGGGTGAGGCAGACGTCTCTGTAAGGTTTCGCGGTCGGGACCATCGACTGCGACTGGTCGTGGTGGACCTGCCTGGCGATCGCCGTCTGCTAGGCCGCGACTGGCTGCGGGCTCTGGACATCAGTGTGGGCGGCGGAGAGACGGCGGTGATGGACGTCACTCCGGACCGAGGGACGGCGGATCTGGAGGCGGTCTGTAACAGGCACAAGTCGGTGTTTGACGGCACACCGGGGCGCATCAGTGGAGTAAAGGCGCACCTGACACTGAAACCGGATGCACGGCCGGTGTCACGGCCGGTGCGCTCGCCTCCATATGCACTGAAACCGGCCGTCGAGCAGGAGCTCGACCGCTGGGTGCAGGCCGGGATCGCGGAAAAAGTCGGTCCAAACGACGCGCCCGGCTGGGGAACACCACTGGTGACGGTGCCACGGGCTGATGGCGGTGTGCGTCTGTGCGGTGATTATCGACTGACGGTAAACCCGCAGCTGCAAATGGCGACGCATCCTACGCCATCCGCCGAGGACATCTTTGCGAGCGTCCGAGGACGGCGGTTCTGCAAACTGGACCTGATAGACGCCTTCCTGCAGCTGGAGCTCGCGGAGGAATCGCGGGATATGACAACAGTCGTCACGCACCGAGGACGGTATCGGATGAAATCCCTACCGTTCGGCATATCGGCGTGCAGTTCGGTGTTTCAGGCCGCAATCGATCACATCCTGGATGGCATAGACGGGTGTGTGGCCTATCAAGACGATCTGCTGGTGACGGCGGCGAACATGACGGACCTGTGCGAGCGCTGGGATGAAGTGCTAACTCGGCTGGAAGCTCATGGAGTGAAGCTGAAACGGGAGAAGTGTCAACTTGGACTCGACGAGGTGCAGTACCTCGGCTGGCGCATCTCAGCACAGGGGCTGCGTCCAGTAAAGGAGAAAGTTGACGCAGTGATCGACATGCCGGACCCTAAGGATGTGAAAAGTCTGCGCAGCATCTTGGGGAGCATCAACTACTACCAGCGCGTGCTTCCCAACCTCTCCACGGAACTAGCGCCGCTGTACGAGCTCTTACAGAAGGGCGCCACGTGGAAATGGACGAATGTGCACAAAAACGCACTGGTCAGAGTGCGAAAACTGCTGGCAGGGGACACAGTCCTAAAGCGGTACGATGCAGAGTCGCCGCTCAAGCTCGTCACAGATAGCAGTGAAGTCGGCGTGGGAGCCGTGCTTCTGCAGCCTGACGAGGAAGGACTGGAACGTCCGGTGATGTACGCCTCTCGGACACTCACAAAAACGGAGAGGAAGTATCCGATGGTAGAGAAAGAGGCGCTGGCGGTGTCTTTCGCCGTCAAGCGTTTCGGTCAGTTTCTCTACGGCCGGAGGTGGACCCTGGTCACGGACAACAGGGCGCTGTCGCGCATCTTGAGTCCGGAGCGTGAGCTGCCAACGCTGGCTGCGGCCAGGCTACAGCGGTATGCGCTGCAGCTCGCGGCTTTCACCTACGATGTGGAGCTACGTCCATCAGAAGACATGCACCTGGCGGACAGTATGTCTCGTATGGCAGTGCCAGGCGGAGAGGTCGAGCCAGCGGACGCTGAGGACGACACCAGCGGCGGCTCGTATCTGCTGTTCATGGACGGTGTAGCTCCAGTTCTGACGGCCAAACAACTCGCGGCGGCGACACGCCGCGATCGGGTACTGTCGCGCGTCCTGACGTACGTGCACAGTGGGTGGCCCGGACAGGTGGAGCAGGAGCTGGCCCCGTTCCGTCAGAGGCGGGATGAGCTCTCCACGGACCTGGGATGTCTGCTCTGGGGTGGCAGGACGGTGGTTCCCCACTGCCTTCGGCAACAGGTGCTGGCAGAGCTGCACCAAGGTCACCTGGGCAGCGCCAAAATGAAAGGTGTGGCGCGCCGATACGTATGGTGGCCGGGCATGGACGCCGAGCTGGAGGCCCTGGCGCGTGACTGCGCGGCTTGCATGGAAAAGCGCGGGGCACCACCGCGTGCTGAACTACACCCTTGGGAACCGACGGACAGCTGCTGGTTCAGGGTTCACATCGACTTCGCTGGACCTTTCCAGGGCTCTTTCTTTTTGATAGTGTATGACAGCTACTCGCGCTGGGTGGAGGCAGTGCCGATGCGTGAGACCAGCACGGAAAGCACGGTGCGTGTTCTGCGCGAAATGTTCGCCAGGTTTGGATTGCCGGTCCAGGTGGTCAGCGACAATGGACCCCAGCTGACCGCCACTGCGTTCTCCCAGTTCCTGAACTCGAATGGGATTCGGCACATCAGGACAGCGCCGTGGCATCCCAGTAGCAACGGGGCGGCGGAGCGCGCAGTTCAAACCGTAAAGAATGGCTTGAAAGCTGCACTCAAGGACGGAGGAACGCTTTCTCAGCGCCTCCAGCGGTTCTTGCTGGCATACCGGGTGGCGCCACACGCGACCACGGGGAGGTCTCCAGCGGAAATGATGTTGGGACGGAACGTGCGAACCAACCTGGACCTCCTAAAGCCGGATGTGCATGTGCGGCAGCGCGAGGAAAAACTTCGCCAGTGGCAGGCCGGTAGGCCAGGTCACAACAGGCAGTTCTCGATCGGAGACCACGTCTGGACACGGGCCTACGGTGGACCGTCCAAGTGGCGGCGGGGCGTCATCACCGCCCGGACGGGCCCGCTGTCGTTCGAAGTGGACGTGGGGAGCGCGATCTGGTCGCGGCACGCCGACCAGCTGCGTCTGGCGTGCACCCAACAGGCTGCTGCAGCGCCCGATGGCGCGGAGGAAATCAGCCGGCAGCCGACGGTGGCAGCACCGAACCGTACTGGACAGGTTCCGGTGGCACCCACAGGGATTGGCGAACCACCGGTGACCATCAGACCGGGGGTCATCGTTGGGACAGGTGTGACCGGCGGGTCGGAAACGACGGTCAGGTCACCGGCCAAAGACAGGCCGGGGGCGACGGGCAATGATGCTGTGACAGCACCTGCTACCGCTACCGGTGACAGCTCCGAGGAAGCGCAGGTAGCTGCAGGCGGCGACGCTGGTGCCGAGGAGGAGGTCAGCAGAGGTGGCGGTGCGACCTCATCGGCGACAGGAACAGGAGCTGGATCAGCAACTGGGGGCATCGCTCAGCGTGTTTCCGTCAGGCAGCGGAAGCAGCCGCGTCGCCTCATAGCCGAAATGTGACGGCGACACAAAGTCGTGTTCGAAGCGACTGGCTTTGCTTTGAAATAGTTTTAGACGGATGTTTAGTCTTATTTCGGCCAGTTTTTGTGTTGTCTGCTTCGCCACGACTGTCATTCCTGTTGAGGGGGGTAGTGTGTGGTGACGTAGCCCTTGCCCTCTGAACTTTGTGCAGTAGACTAGGTGGCGCTGAGCTCGCTGCGCTCGTGGGCACGGTGCGGCCGTGCAGCAGTCGGGCAGCGGCCCCCGCCGGATACCGATCACCAATACAGGACTACGTTATTCAGAACGCTGTGTGAGATCGCGGACCGAGATCGCGGACCCGGAAGCTGGAACGAACTCAGCCGCGGATACTAGCGGCGTAACACAATGCATTCTTGTCGAAGGAAATCAAGTGAAATGACCCCCTGCCAATTTCTTTTTGGTAAATTTCTGATAATGCCCGGCAATTCCTCAAATTGTGCAGGGTGCACGGAAGTGCCCCACCCCTTGCACGAATGTATGTGCCCCAGGGGCAGGTTCTTGCAAACATTCATTGTTATCAAAAGTCATGTTTCCTTATAGAAGCGATAATTTTAGAGGATAACTTTATCTGCAATAGTTCCTTTCCATACCTACTGCAATCAACAATTTTGCCATTGCACCAACCAGTAGCGGCGGAACACCTTCAATTAGGTGAGGGGGGCACTGCCGACTTTTGGTCCCATTCTTTCCATGCATCGCCCATAGGGCTAATGTTAAAATGCCAAAAGCAAAGAGGGGCACGGTGCCCCAGTGCCCTCCCCGTTCCGCCGCTTATGGCACCAACCAAAGAACAGATATACGGATTTATCCATTTTTTTCCACGAATGTGCCCCACTCTCCCCTACTTCAATTAGCGCGCAGTTAGCTCCCACTCGCCCCATATCCGTCAATGTGTCGGATCATGTCGGTCTGTCAACAGGTCGGGTGGTGTGACGAGGTCAGACGTCAACACGTTCCTGTCAGGTGCAGCGCACCGACGCCATCGCTAGCTGGCAGCAAGCAAACACTCCCGCCGGGCAGAGCCTGTCAGCCTTGAGAACACAGACGTTGAGCAGAGTCGCATACCACCGGCCTTCCCTGCCGCTGAATGCTACCCGCATGTTTTCCACGGCACAGTCAAGCCTTCCACGAACAGAGAACAGTTCATGACTATATTGCTGCACAGCTCTCGCACAATCATACACATGGGCACAACATTAGAAAACAGTCCACGCCTGACGCCAACCACGGGGGAGCCCTGCGATAGCAACAGGCGCGGCCCGCGGACATAGTTCCCTCTCCGCGGCCACCATATGGGAGCGATTCGTATCCCAGCTGCGGGCGGGCGGCGTTTGTGGCCTGACCAAGTGCCATTAAAACTATCGCTCTGCGGACGCAAATGCATACAAATGACGCCTGCGCTGCAGATGGCACGGCGGCCCGCCGGCCGCCAATGTCCACCATAATGTCCAGACGGAGCGGTATTGGACACAGCACAGCCAAACACGATCGGCGCCGTCAGCGTATCTCAGACGGACAGTGGTGTCGGTAACGACGCCACCGTGCCTGAATATGGAACACCTGGGATGGGAGACATTTATACACGACAGTCATGTGGTTGTGAAATACATTGGTAACTATCGTTACGTCAGCTGAATGATGAACTACATACTCGTATGCCCCCAAATGCAGCAGGAAATATTTTAAAGAAAATGTGAAAATGATTAACAAAATCTCCAACGAAACACCATACACACATGGTACTGCACGATGTCAAAAAATGACAAAAACGAGTTGCAAATTCAATGATGCACGATTATGAGTCCTCTTTCTGTAACGCCTCAGTCAGTTTCCGACGTTCCTCCGCCTGACGAAGGTTCCGCAGCACCAAACTCTCGAATGTGTCGAAAGATGACCTCGACATCGGCGGAGCGCTCGTTGGAGCTGCGGACACTCTCCCGGGCTCTGCCGCCTGAGCACGTCGCTGACCAACGAGTTCCACAGTGACGGGATTTTCTGCGGAGCCCTTCTCGAGCTGAGCAGCCCTGGAGGCAGCCTGTGGGTCGCAGAACTCCACCAAGGCGCTGCTCTTCTTCTTCGACACTACTGCTGCGGCGACTTCTCCGTACTTCGAGAACAGGGCCGTGAGCTTGTCCTGATCGTAAACTTCGCCGACCCCGTCAGCTGGAGCTCGCTTCCACTTGACCTTCAGACGACAGCTGTCGTCTCCGGCTTCGTCTTTGGCATGTGTCCCCCTAGTCAGCTCTTCCCGCTCCCGCCGCAGCTGCTCCCGCATCAACGCCTGCTCCTCCTCCAACTGCCGGGAACCCTGCTTCCTAAGCCGCTCAATTTCTGCCTGCAACTTTTCCATATCCTGTTGTATGTTTGTTTTGTTCACTTCAGCTGCTCTCTCACGAGCTTCAAGATCATCTTTAAGCTTTTTTCGTTTACTGTCGTATTCTCGACTTCTAAGCGCAGCCGCCTGCCTGGCTTTTAACAAATGATCGTATGTTTTCCTGGCATCTGCGTCACACAGTATCTCTAGAACCTTTGAAAGCTTCATGAACATCTCTGCAGCTTTCGGATCATCGGGATTTTTGTCAGGATGGCATTTCAGTGCTGCCTTTCTGTACGCCTTCTTGATAGCACTTTCCTGAGCGGTATGCTCTATGCCAAGCATTTCATACAGGTCACTCTTCATCAGCTCAGCTGTGATATCTTTGACGGAGGCCATTGCTCAAGTTTGATAAAAGTTTCAATCAACAACAAAAATTAAGCTTACCCAACAAGATATTGCCCCTGGAAAAGCAGAAAACATAAGTTAGAATCAGGGGGGTGAACATTTACGTGCTCACATTACAGGCCAATACCTGACACTTAATTTTATTTGTATTGCTATTGTACTGTCATTGTTTGTATTGACTGTCAAAATATATGTGTTGGAAAATCGAGTTAAAGGCGTGCTATTGAAAATCATCGATATATAATTGTTGATCTAACACATATTTTACTACATAATGTCACTGACACAGGACACTACAGCAGGTCACGCCACAACTCTGACAGAGGTCAGGTCACTGAGGTTCACAATATGTCGAGGTAGGCCGCCGTGTGATACATGTTTTATGGTCCGTTTCACCATAGGCGGCGGAACGGGGAGGGCACCGGGGCACCGTGCCCCCCTTTGATTTTGGCATTTTAACATTAGCCCTATGGACGTTGCATGGAAAGAATGGGACCAAAAGTCGGCAGTGCCCCCCCCCCCCTTAATTGAAGGTGTTCCGCCGCTTCTGCGTTTCACATTGCAAATGCGATTATGCGGGTTAGATGACCGTTAGGGTCAGTGACAGTATATGTTACGTTCTGGTGGAGGGCAGGTCAAGGTCAGAAAAAGGTCAAATTTCAAAAGTGACATTTTTGTATAAAAAAGGGTGTCTACAGGCTATTCGATGCAGCTCGTCACGGGGAATCAAACGGTGGTCTTTGTTTTGCGCTACGTGGTCCAGAACGGCTAAAAATTGAGTTTGAAGACTTGCCGATATCAATTTTAACATATTTTTTCGCCATACCTTGAACAAAAAAAAGGAGGTATCGATCTCAAAATTTCGATAATTTTTGGGATTTTTAGGGAATTATATAAAAAGAATACTTTTTATTTTGGGGTCAAAAATTGAAGAAAAAATGAAAAAATCTGGGATAGCAGTTTTGTAGCCCTGGCGATTATACCTTTTATGCTTTGAACATTTTTCTGCATCTTCATAGCTGTGGGCTTGACAGCTCTTCCAAGGAAACATTTGTTGGGTCGAAAATGGTAGAACATAACGTCATTCTAACGTCACTTGTGGGTGTGGCCAACCTATCATAGCCTTTGCAAAACTTTTTGGCCACAGTAAGACTGATGTTCGGAGGGGTCTCTCCTGAATGTTTGGTGAAGATATCTGCAGTAGTTTAGGATAATTCTACGGAAAAGAACAGGCAAATGTGCGTCCCCCCCCCCTACGGCCTGCGGGGAGTGAGGGAAAGATATATTCCACTTGAAATTTGAATTAGATATGTAGTGTTTAACTGTTTAAATGTCTAGCATAGTACGCTCATCATATTCAGGAAAAATTTTAGGTAACAAGTGAGAGGAAACTGGCAGAATTTAAATATTGAGAGCAATGCAACTTGAATGAGTTGAACTTGACCGAAATCTGTACTAGTAACATATAATAAGCCCTGAGGTGGCTGGTGGTTGTCTAAGCTCTCATTACCTACTACGTTCATTACTGTGTGCATCACTGTGACTAAGTTTGGAAGGCGTAAAAGGAATTGGATGTGTTAAATAAGGAAAAGTGTATAACAAATGGCTAACCATAGACAACTAACTTAATTAGTTAAGCCAATTAAATCTTTCCCTTTAAGTTAACCCGCGCCCCGTAGGGCTACCGGCGGACCCTACCACCCGTGGGGGGGGGGGGGCGTTTCGGCCTCCCCCCCCCCCACCTAAGATCTCGGAAATTTACCGGCCGATTTTTAAAATTCGAACGGCGTTCGATAGTCCCACCGGGGAACTACCTTGTGACCAAATTTCATTGACTTAGGTCAAACCGATGACGTCACAGGTCAGGTCAAAGGTCGGATTTTCACCGTTCGCAGGCATTTCAAGAAATGTGTTGTGAAATCGAGTAAATTGGTAAGTTATTGAAAACCATCGATGGTACATTGTTCGTCAAACACATACTTCGGTATCTGAGGTCACTGATACCAGGTCAGGTCACAGCGTCAGGTCACTGGGGGGTCACAATATGAAAGTGTCGTGTGCGGTGTGATGCATGTTTTATGGTCCATTTTACATGACAAATGCGATTATGTGGGTCAGGCAGCCTTTGGGGCCAGCTTAGGTTACGTTTTGGTGAAGGTCAGGTCAAGGTCATATTAGGTCAAATAAGTTGATATTTTTGCATAAAATGGGTATCGATTCGATGCAGCTCGTCACGGGGAGTCCAATGGTGGTCTTTGTTTTGCCCTAAGTGGTCTAGAATTGCCAAAAATTGAGTTTGAATATTTTACGTCATCATTTTTGAACAGTTTTTTCGCTAAAACTTGGCCAAAAAACGAGATATCGATCTGAAATTTGGTATATAGATAGAAAACGGTAGGTACTATCACATATATTCCGTTTTTTTTTCGAAACTCAATTTTTTTGGATTTTTTGGCTAATATATCCAAAACATCGCATTTTTTATTTTTGGGGGTCAAAACTCAAAAATTTCAAAAATTCGAGATAGCAGTTTTGTAGCCCTGTCAATTCTACACCTTTTAAGTCTTTATCATTTTTCTGTATCCTCAAAGGTGTAGGCCTGACAGCTCTGAGCTCTTCTCGCGAAGGTCTTTTTTCGGTCGAAAATGGCAGAACATGACGTCATTCTGACGTCATTTGTGGCCAACCTATCATAGTCTCTGGAAAAATTTTGGTCACAATGTGTAAAATTTATGCCCGGAGGGGTCCTGAAAGTTTAGTGGCGATATCTCCAAGTCCAGCCGTTTAGGAGATACCGACGGAAAAGGACAGGGGGGCCGTTTCGGCCCCCCTACGGGGCGCGGGTTAACCATGTCCATCAAATAACGAACATTGGTTGCTCTATCATTGTTGCATGTGATGCCTAAACATATAGTCATGTTTAATAGAGCAAATAGGCTGTCATTAGGTTTATGGGGAGGTATGAAAGCCATTTTACCAGCCACACTCAACTCTGATGATAATGATTTGGGGGTTAGGGCACCCAAACTGCAATGATCATTGGTACCCATATGCTTAACTCCTGTAGACAGCCAATCCAGCAAAGGATACAATTACATTTCCTGTCAAAAGCACAACTACAGATAGGTAACAGCACATATAAATGCTAGATCTCATCTTATAAAAAGGGATCTACCCCAACCATCTACCATTATTTGAATTAAATTGGCAGCACAAAGTTTACTGATGGGCACAGGCACAGCTTACTGATTAGGTTTAGGTTTAGGTTTTACTAGTGGGCTTGGGTAGACCGGGTCTATTCAGGGCCCACATCCGGATAAGGTCAGAAATGACTCAGTGATGATAACAACTAACAAGAACAGCTGTCATGGAAATGAGCTACGCCAAAGCCTGACTTTTGAATGTAACGTACACCAACCTGGCGCTAGTAAGCAAAAAGGGCTTGTTTGCCAAACTGCAAAATGTTGCAACATAGTCTACCATCTACCAGCTGCACCCAACCCAACACCAGCTAGTGCCAAATCTGCATAACTTGCCCTCACTGAGACTGGACATTGGCAACACCTGGCATCAAGCAAGACATTTAATTTTTACCACAAAATTCACAGATATCAGGGGTTAGGATACAAAATATAGTAATGCATATTGCATGGCCAATTATCCCCACCCCAACACCATTGTCTCTTGTACATGTACATTGTACATTGTGTACATTGTACACCAATTGGCAATTTCATAGACAACAAAAAGCCCGCTAGCACAACAGTTCTGCACATGGCTCCAACCCATGGAACCTAATACGCTAGGGCCAACACCTCTCCATGCAAGCTCCAACCTGACCCAACTCTGTTATAATTCCGCAAGCATGTAGCACTGGCAAGAGGCAACTGGCACATTGCCTCTGCACAGACAGGATCTTGCATGCTTTGAAGTCTGGTTCTGTAGCCTTTGAAACAGAAGCAGAGCCACAGATTGGGAGGATAATAAAATTAGGAACCTAAAAGCCATATCAATTATCAAAATGACCTTCTAAATTAATGCACGTCGGAATTGTAAATGCAAGTGTAAATGCAACATTTTCAGCAACCACCTAATAATGTTAGCTAGTAGCATGCTATAAACATAGATCTGTCCAAGGCTATATAAACCAGGTAGAACGTTCCCGACGAAAAAGTGGTGACAAGCGATAATTAGTAGCCGCGACCCTCACTTGTTCAAAACTATATCCGCAAGCAGCATTTACAGGCTAGCGGAAATCGACCAATCGGCGTTCGGCAATACTTGACGCTGATTGGCCCGATGCTCGTGACGAAATTGCGGGGGACTGTAGCTATTCCCCTTTGGCGTTTAATAGACTTACGGCTTTTGAAGGGGATTTATACCAGTTTTTGTTGGGTTTGAGGCCATTTTTGAGCTTGGATATTCTTTCTGTGACTTTTGACTGTGTAAACACGACATTTAATCATAACATTTCTATATACTACCGGTGTCACATCGGCCAAAAAGACCGTAAGTACATGGGATAGACGGACCACTGCTGATGGGGCCACACATGTCGGCGTGTGATCATCGGAGGTCCATGAGGGCTCGACATAGGCCCTTCATGGGTCGGTATAGGCCCGGTGGGTCCAGTGCAAGCCTATCAGGGGCCGGTGCTGACCCAACAGGGCCCAGTGGAATATAATGTAAGGCTGTCTAGGGACGCTGAGGGCTCATGGAGGCCATATAGGACCAATAGGGACCACATAAGTCAATCAGGGGCCATTTAGGCCAATAAAAGCACTTCAGGGGACTTGAAAAGGTCATTCAAGAGCTGTGGTGGGCCCATGAGGGGACGGCATTGGTCCAGCAGGTGCAGTCAGGGGATGTTGTACGGGTTTCTCAGTGGCCCATTTGGGCATATCAGTGACCAATTTGGACCCAGCAGGGGGCTTTGTAGACCTATCAGGGGCTGGTGATGGTTCATCAGGGGCCAGCGTTAGTCCATCGGGGCACGGCATATGCCCATCAGAGGTAATTGCGAGCCCACGCTGAACAATGATGGCCCTTCAACGGCCCCTAATGGATCTACATTGACCCATGGGCCATGATGTGTCATGTATGCCCCTATGACAGGCCTACTCAGACCCCTGATGGACATTCCCGGCCTCTGATGACCCTATACTGAATGCTGATGGGGCTCTAAGTTTCTCCAATAACCCTTCGTCAACCCATTATTACCATACGCTGGCACTAGGGGCCCCACATCAGCCGCACGGCAGTCCGTGCCATGACAGCATGTCTTTTCGGCCGATATTACATCGGTAATATTTATTAAAATCATGATTTTATGGTGTCATTATATAGATAACAGTCATAAGAAATATATTTCAACTCGAAAACAGCTCCAAATAGCATATAATTTTAAAGAAACTCCTCCGAAATCCAAAAGCCTATTCGGGTCCATAGAGAATAACTGCGGTCCCCCGCAATTTCGTCACGAGCGTCGGACCAATCAGCGTCGAGTACTGCCGAGCGCTGATTGGTGAATTTTCCGCTAGCGTGTAAGTACTGCTCGCGGAACAAGAGTTCGTCGACAATCCTCCACAAACGTCTGTCACCATGTTTTGTAATGCTAAACAGCCGGAGCGTACCCCCCTGGATCTGTCTAAATCAGTTGGATACAATCAGGGGGGTACGCTCCGGCTGTTTAGCATTACGAAAAATGGTGACAGACGTTTGTGGAGGATTGTCGACGAACTCTTGTTCCGCGAGCAGTACTTACACGCTAGCGGAAAATTCACCAATCAGCGCTCGGCAGTACTCGACGCTGATTGGTCCGACGCTCGTGACGAAATTGCGGGGGACCGCAGTTATTCTCTATGGACCCGAATAGGCTTTTGGATTTCGGAGGAGTTTCTTTAAAATTATATGCTGTTTGGAGCTGTTTTCGAGTTGAAATATATTTCTTATGACTGTTAGCTATATAATGACACCATAAAATCATGATTTTAATAAATATTACCGATGTAATATCGGCCGAAAAGACATGCTGTCATGGCACGGACTGCCCTGCGGCTGATGTGGGGCCCCTAGTGCCAGCGTATGGTAATAATGGGTTGACGAAGGGTTATTGGAGAAACTTAGAGCCCCTTTAGCATTCAGTATAGGGTCATCAGAGGCCGGGAATGTCCATCAGGGGTCTGAGTAGGCCTGTCATAGGGGCATACATGACACATCATGGCCCATGGGTCAATGTAGATCCATTAGGGGCCGTTGAAGGGCCATCATTGTTCAGCGTGGGCTCGCAATTACCTCTGATGGGCATATGCCGTGCCCCGATGGACTAACGCTGGCCCCTGATGAACCATCACCAGCCCCTGATAGGTCTACAAAGCCCTCTGCTGGGTCCAAATTGGTCACTGATATGCCCAAATGGGCCACTGAGATACCCGTACAACATCGGGCACATCCCCTGACTGCACCTGCTGGACCAATGCCGTCCCCTCATGGGCCCACCACAG
This sequence comes from Amphibalanus amphitrite, assembly GCF_019059575.1. Taxonomy (NCBI): domain Eukaryota; kingdom Metazoa; phylum Arthropoda; class Thecostraca; order Balanomorpha; family Balanidae; genus Amphibalanus; species Amphibalanus amphitrite. The sequence continues at coordinate 464,704 of NW_024881922.1, forward strand.
CTCTTGAATGACCTTTTCAAGTCCCCTGAAGTGCCTTTATTGGCCTAAATGGCCCCTGATTGACTGATGTGGTCCCTATTGGTCCCATATGGCCCCCATGAGCCCTCAACGTCGGCCTAGACAGCCTTACATTATATGCCACTGGGCCCTGTTGGGTCAGCACCGGCCCCCGATAGGCTTGCACACTGGACCCACCGGGCCTATACCGACCCATGAAGGGTCTATGTCGAACCCTCACGGACCTCCGATGACCACACGCCGACATGTGTGGCCCCATCAGCAGTGGTCCGTCTATCCCATGTACTTACGGTCTTTTGGCCGATGTGACACCGGTAGTATATAGAATGTCATGATTAAATGTCGTTATTACACAGTCAAAAGTCACAGAAAGAATATCCAAGCTCAAAAATGGCCTCAAACCCAACAAAAACTGGTATAAATCCCCTTCAAAAGCCGTAAGTCTATTAAACGCCATAGGGGAATAGCTACAGTCCCCCGCAATTTCGTCACGAGCATCGGGCCAATCAGCGTCGAGTATTGCCGAACGCCGATTGGTCGATTTCCGCTAGCCTGTAAATGCTGCTTGCGGATATAGTTTTGAACAAGTGAGGGTCGCGGCTACTAATTATCGCTTGTCACCACTTTTTCGTCGGGAACGTTCTACCTGAGGGGTGTTCACGGGCACCGCACACTGCTGCGTGCGGTGTGTGCGGTACGTCCAGCAGGCGTGGGGGTAGGGGATGGGTAGGCGGCTCTGACGTCACGGCTGCGTGCGGTGGACGGTCCGCTGTGGCCAGTCCCGACCGGCCACAGCGGTCGCTGTGTGCGGTGACGCAAGGCTGACGTAGGGACGCAGTGGGCGGAGCTTGGAGGCTGTGTGCGGTCCGACCGCACACAGGGTCCGTGAACAGCCCTCTGGTTTATATAGCCTTGGATACAATCCAGGGGGGTTCGCTCCCGTGCCTTCAGCATTACGAAAAATGGCAACAGCCCGTGAGCAGCATCAGCGCTCACGCACATGTTCAAGGAAAACAACATGTAATTAGCTGCTGACGACGGCCCTCTCCACCAATCAGCGCTCGGTAACTCGAGCGCTGATTGGCTGGTAGCAAACGCGTCATATGTGGGTCTCTTTTTTTTGCTATCAGTGAACGCGTTATTTAATACACAGTGGCCTATGGAGAATGGCACGCGGAATTGAAGGTCAGTGTTTTATTGCTTCGTACATGCGAATGGGGGTATTTGAGTGGCATTTGACACCATTTTCGAAATCTACAGTGAATTTCTGATCGACTCATGTATATATTTTTATGAATTTGACAGTATTAGTGCTACATAGTCGGTGTTTTATGTTGGTGTTGTTTCTCTCGACCTTTGTCTTGACTTAAATCATATCTTTTCTCGAAAGTGCTTGCCATAACCAGGTCTAAACTGTATCTGTATAAAGGGAATATGTGTTGAATATGAGGGGAAAGTAGTAATGACCATTCTGCCTATCAAACTGCCAGAAGGTGTGCTTGTAAGGTGATTGAAACTGCAGTACGGGTTGCAGATATGGGTTTGACATTAGCATTGTTGTTGTAACCCCAATTGCTCTAATAAAATGGCAACATGGGGTTATGTACACACTATTGCACAGCCTGGTATCAAGCTGGTTGATATGTGGAGGATAATGAAAGCATAAAAGAATAGGAGCGTTGCGTCTTGTGACTTATGTCAAGTCATTTTAAATCAAATGATTGTGATTGTAACTATTACTTCAATTATTATTGCAAGTTTTGACCTTTTTAATCATCAATTTTTATGTGTACCAATTTCATATGCCTGTGTAATGTCTGTGCGGCTTTGTGCAGTGTGCGTGTCTTGAAACAAACCAATTTATTTTGTACCTTTTTGTACTTCAACAAATGTATGTCAAAGGACAAAAATATCATGTCTATTATCATTGACACTACTACAGCTAACTTTGCCTGTATTCCTATCTTTCAGAGGCATTCAATTCAATCTGCTTTCCAGTGCAGTACCAAGGAGGCTGCAACTGAAACTCGCACAAAGGCAATCAAGTGTCACTTCATCAGCCTACAGTAACAGCCATCTGTAATCAAGATATGGATGAAGGGGCATAGAAGAACAACCAGTTCAAACATGAAAAGATTGTATTTTGTTTTGGACTATTTCTTAGCATAACAGAACAGTACACTTGCTGCTTTTTATGTTTGCCCTGTGTGCAGTTTTGAATAATTTTAACCATGAGATGCTTTTGTCAACTATTCTCTTTACATAAGCTTCCTTTGTCATGCATGTGTAATTTTGAGTTTACATGCATAATGTAGGCACATTTCCCTTGGCTTCATAGAAGTTAAAACTACTTGCAAGCTTTGGTTATGGACATTGGTGCTATATATGATGCTTCAAATGTGTCCAGTAGTTGATGAAGGGATAAGAGGAGTAGGACAGCTGATAGCTATTACCAAAAGTATGTGCTTGTCTGCACTTCGGGCTGTTTTACTTCCTTGAGTTAAAAAAACCCTCATCTTTTGCAGAGCTGGGCATTGCGCAACTTAAGTCCGCAACTCCGCAACTCCGCAACTTGCGGACTACCCTCTTGGTAGCGGAGTTACGGATCGGCTACCGAGCCCAAAAAAGTTGCGGAGTTGCGAGTTGCGGAAGCGAAAAATTCTAAAGCGCAACCGCTACCGGGGCCGCCACCGCTGGTGGGGGCGCCACTGTACTCTTTGCACTCCACTGCACACTGCACGTGTTTCCAGGCTAGTTTTTGAAGCTGATTTCGTTTACGAAGTAGTTTTAGTGCCTTAGTAACATGTTACGAGGCTTTCAGTGGTGGTTGACACTGGATAGGCGGTAGGACGCCTACTGGTTGACCTGACCTGACCTGACCCGACCAGGCCCAAATGCATGAAGACGTCCTCTTTGATCAAAACTAACATGAAATTTGTTATCAGCGCCCCCCCCCCCCCCCAAAAAAAAGAAGCATAAAAGCTTCACTTTACGAAGTTCTAGCAGGTTCGATTTTCCCGACTTTTGGGTCATTGACCTGGCCTGGAAGGTCAACCAATGACCTATGACCTTAAAATTGGGTATCATCGGCTTCCTCTCGTCACGGGCAACACGCTCGTTTTTTTCCCCGCGAAGCTCTAGCTCGATCAGGGGCCGAACGGCAGGGGGGAGGGGGTCCAACCGACGTACACGTTAGACGCTGTAAAACACCGCACACAGCGAGGGTTAAGTCAAATTTTATGGTCGCCAGCACGGGGCCGGGGGCGGGGGGGGGGGGGTGTTTGGACACCCCTCCGTAAGGTTTTCCGCAAATATATAAAAAAGGCGGCGGCAGCGGGGCTGTTTTCGACACTGCTATTAACACATCCTTTCCACACATTGTATCAACATGTCAGACCCAGGTCACCTCAGGTCAGGTCACCAGGTCAAGTCAAGGGACCCAATCTCCGAAAAAAATTAAACACCCGCCCTAGTAATACAGGGCAATATAGCAATACAGATACACCTATTGACCGATCACTTTGAAACTGTCTGCATGTGACAAGGGTAACAAGATATAGGTACAAAGTGTATTGTCTCATATTTTTTTATATTTGTGACTTAAGGTAAGGTCAACTGTGTGACCTCTCCATTATAAGTCAATGGGAGAAAATACGACTCGTCCGGATTTGCGGCAAAATGATCCCAAACAATTAAAACATGCAAAGAGTAGCACTGGCAGGTCATTTACGTCGACTGGTGTCGCAATGACTTGCGCATTGAGCATTATAGGTCACGTGGCGTCATCAAAGGTCACCAACAGTCAGGTCACCAACAGAGGTCAACCAAGGTACTACCTGTCAGACATAACACTGCACTTCAGGACTAAAACTGATAAAACATAGGAACCTAATAGAGGTTGGTAGCGGAGTTGCGGAGTTGCGGAGTTGTGAGTTGCGGTTTTACGATCTGCAAAATAGTTTCGGAGTTGCGATTGCGCTTTGGGTACCTTAGGTTGCGGAAGGTAGCGGTAGCGGTTTCCAAATTTCGGTAGCGATGCCCACCTCTGATCTTTTGTTTCTTTCCTGTGTGTCCATTGTTTCCTTGGTGCTATACATAAACGTCAAGTTTGAAGTTGGTATCCAAGTGAGCAAAATGTGTATTATTTCAGTCCGTCTTGAATCATTCGTCTTGAATTATATCCCTAACTGACATCCTGTTATTTGTCCTGCAATGTTTGTGCCTGTGTCCGCCCTTACCTCCGGCTCCAGCCTTCAACCAGCCCTGCTGAGCTCTGTCGCCGGCGTGGTGTGTCGCAACGTGCTGTTTCTCCACTCCAGCCGACAGCTGCTAGGAATCGTCCTGTGCCATGCGCCATGCGACACAGCAATTGTAAGCTGCAGGTCACATTCGGACTGATTGGCTCCGCGTATGTGCATCCGGCCGGGAGCTAGTCGATATCAGGGACGTGGGTCGGACTGTTGTGGCGGCGTGCACTGTGCTGGTTGAAGTTGTATTTCTGTTAGTGAAAAGCATTAATACATAACCGTGGCCGCAGCCCAATGATATTGTGGATTTCAGAGGGAGTGGCCAGTCACGAGGGCCCCATGTGGGTATGGATCCAGTGTCCAGTGGGATTGGCTAAGATTTCCGGCGATTGATAAACGCTTCTATGATAGTAAACCTATTGAGTTATGAGGGGAGGTCACGTGACTGACCTGAGCTTACTAAACTCTTGTGAAAACACGACACATACGAACGGTAAGAAACCGACAACTCTTCTTTCTGCCAAGTGTCATCTTTCTGTGAAGGATTTCTTGGCACTGAGTGTTCAGAAATTGCGTTGTTTTTGGACTGTGCAGAGGCTCACGAGCGACAACATAGGTCAACAACCTGACTTACCTTAAATATGCGACTTGTACCATAAGATCCAGCTTGATCAAAAGATAGGACATGTCAAATTTCATCTCTTTATCTCAAAAGAATTTTGAGCTATCGTATAAACCGCCAGTGTGGCACCATATCGCCTCCGCGCGCGGTCGGAAGGTAAAAGTTCGCCGGCTCTAACTAAACAAATAGTCGTCGTATCGCAAATTCATTTACGGCGTTCGACGCGTCGTTCAATTTACTTTCGAAACATATCCTAACATTACCATTTAACTGCCTAGCGCAATCACCAACAAGCAAAAGTTCCGCGCATCCCTCCTCATACAGTGTTAGCGGCGGCCGGCGGCCGGCCGCTGACCCACATTCGCGTCATCAGGGAATGCCGCAACTAATTTATTGTTTCCAACTTTTTTCCCGGAGCGTTCTACCTGGTTTATATAGCCTTGATACAATCCCACTGTCTGTATATATCAGCTCAATTAATAATTTTATAATTGTACTCTCAAGCAAGGACAGTAAAACCAAAACATGACAATTTTAACCAAAACCTATCACTATCAGTGTGGGGACACTCAGTACACTGGCAACGGCAAGTCAAGATGGTCTGAAAAAAAAAAACAAAAAGCGAAAGTAATCAATCCAGTCAATATTCCCCGGAACTTGATCATAAAAATAAAAATGGCGATACCATATGCCTAGCCGTATATAGGGCCTTGCACTCAACAGCGAATGCCGGAAATGCCGGGTAGCGCCACAAATGTATTTCAAATACTAATCAAGGTTGATAGAAAATACGAACACTATTCGACTGCCAATCATTATATTCGGGGGAGTCTAAAAAGCAGACGAGAAGAGCAGACTGACATGAGCCCATGCTCCGAAACATTCGCACCAATTTCGATGAAACCTTCACCATTCGATACAGGGCCTATTTTAACATGTTAACTGGGGGGGCAAATGCCCCCGCACTCAACAGAATTGCCCCCTAGTCGTCGAGATTTGCCCACTATAAAAATGGGCATAAAGGAACAGGGTGACAAACATACTACGTAACTACTGTGACTTGTTTTGCAATGGATGTCAAATGAGTCAGTCTGTAAGTAATGACCAGTAGTGGTGTATCTAAGGGTGGGTCATATGGGTCATGACCCCCCACCCTCTTGGGGCTCGGGGACACCACAGGCCTGCCAGGGGCACCACCGGCCTGTCAGGGGCACCACAGGCCTGTTGGGAGCACCATCAACCTAGCAAGACAGGTCTGAAGAGCACCATAGATCTGCCAGGGGCACCGCAGACCTGCCAGGGGCCCCACCGGCCTCGCAGGGGCACCACCTTGGCCTGTCAGGGGTACCACCACAGGCCCGCCAGGGGCACCATAGGCCTGCCAGAGGCACCATAGGCCTAGCAAGGGCGCCACGGACCTGTCGGGGACACTCCAGGCTTGTCAGGAGCACCACAGTCCTGTCAGGGCCCAGGGGCACCACCGGCCTCACGTGGACACCACCGGCCTCGCAAAGGCATCATGGGCCTGTCAGGGGCACCACGGGCCTGTCGTTGGAACTTCAGGCTTGTCAGGGGCACCACAGTTCTTTCAGATGCACCGGCGGCCTAGCACCATGGCACCATGTTTGGCCGAGGGTCGCGATTCGGCGTATGTCGCCTCGCATTAGCCGCGCGTTTGCAGTCTTTTCGTGGTTTCAAACGTTCAAACATGGGATATGATGTTGCTCCTATGCATTAGGGTGGGTGTCAACTGTCAAGATCACCGGAAGGTCAGGTCAGATCATTTACCTTTGATGACCTCGGTTCACATTTTCGAGTTTTATATGTTTTCTAGGCTAGTTTTTGGAGCTGAATTCGAATTAAGCAACCATTTGACCATTTACGAAATAGTTTTGGTGCCTTCGTAACATGTAACGAAGCTGTCAGAGGCGGTTGCCACCTACTACGAATACCCGGCATAACCCTTACTGGTTGACCTGACCTGACCTGACCTGGCCTAAATGCATGAAGACATCATCTATGATCATAATAACATGATATTCGTATCAGCACCCCGAAAAACCATAGCAGCCACTCTTTACGACGCTCTAACAGGTCCCGATTTTCCCGACTTTTGGGCCAATGACCTGACCTGGAAGGTCACCGATGACCTAGGACCTTAAAATTGGGTATAATCGGCTTCCTTTCATCACGGGCAACACGGTCGTTTTTTCCGCGAAGCTCTAGCTCGATCAGGGGCGAAACGGCAAGGGGGAGGGTCCAACGGACCCCCCCCCCCCCTGTACGCTCGCTACTGGAAACACCATACGGGCGAGGGTTAATGGATTATTAAAGACAATTTTCCAGGCTGCCCCCCAGTCAAATTCCCTAAAATAGGCTCTGATTCGATAGCGGCAGGGGCGTCGCTGACGGGGGGGGTCCCGGGTTCGCCACCCCCCACTGTCTAAACGGAGGGGTTGACCCCCCACTTTTGGCGATGCTGAGTTTGAGTTATTGAATATGCTTTTTTGAGCTATCATCAGTGAAGTTGGCGTCAGCAACATCAACAAATACAACGGCAGATTGAGAATGGCTTCAAGAGCTCCTTAGTCCCTATCTATTGCTTATCTCTTATCTATTGCTATTGAAATAGATACAGGATAAGCGTCTTCGACCGTGTATGTCAATAAGGTGTGGGCGTGGAACATCAGCATGACATATTTTAACCCGCGCCTGGCCGGGGTGGGGGGGGGTTGTTTGAACACCCCCCCCCCGTGGTTTTTGGCACACCTGTTCATGCATCTTTTCCACACATGTTGTGAAAATTTCAGACCCAGGGCTCTGAAGGTCAGGTCACCAGGTCAGGTTTAAGTGACCTCATCTCAGAAAAAGTTTCAATCATCGTCATAGCTACACCGACTGAACGATCGCCTTGAAACCCACAGCGATTGATAAGAGTAACAGTATGTACAAAATGTACCTATATCTCGTAATTTTGATATCGGTGACCTAAGGCCAAGTCAATTTTGCGACCTCTCCATTACCTATACCTAAGTCAATAGGAGAAATTGAAATGCGCCTCTTTGGACGAATGATGTTCAAAACCCTCTCAAACATTGGTTCATAGGTAAACATGACACACTGAACCGGAAAAATGCACCTGTGACCCCTCTGTGCCCCTGAGGTCACCTCAGGTCATGAACGGTCACCAGCAGTTTTTGGCTATAGCTTTTGATAAAGACGTGCTAGAGCGATGAAAACACGCTAGATTATTCAGCTCGACGATACGGATCGACTGATATGCAACCTGACCTGTTGTTGCAGCAAAACCAAGAGTCACAATTGCATAAATCCAGGACCCGACGGCTTTGCAGCGATAACCGCTCGTGAAAATTTAAATGACAAGTTTAACGAATTTAGGTAGACTCGAGAGACAAAAAGAAAGAAAGAAAATTTTGAATGGCTTGAATGGCAAACCTCGAAACGATAAATATAATATAGGAAACGAAACAAATAGAAGAAGGAAGAAACACTAAGAACCGCGAAGTAAAACGAAGAAATCAGAAGAATAACGAAACGAAATGAAAAGTGATTAGTAAATCATGACGGTGTATTGACATGGAAATCACTTGCGAGGTTAAATACATGTTAAATTACGATTAAGTTGATATCGTATCGAATCACCAAAGCCATTTGATGCCAACAGGCACTAACAGTTTCGAGGTGTCTATATCAACAATAGTGCAATGCAAGAATAAATGTTATCAAGAACTGAAAGTCGAATATTCACAGTTTTAGGCTCAGCTGAGTCTACATTGAAGCTATCATTACTCCCGATATTATTTGAGCCTGGTGTTGTTCCGTCAAGAAGAATTGTTTGAAGAATTGTCAAGAAGATTAATAGCACGCTGCTATTGCTAATTCGAATTCATACAAAAGTTGTCAAACCTGCTATCGAGGTAAGGTCTACACAGCAATTATAATCCCTGGCAACTAAATCAACGGCATCAACTGCATAACTTGGACACCCGTTGGCCTGTGCTTCACCCTAGTTCTTAGCGTACCGTTACGAGACAATGGAGAATTTGAAAGTGTCTGAACTTAAAATGATGCTGAAGGCACGCGGTCTTAGCTGTAAAGGAAACAAGGCCACGCTTGTAAATAGATTGGTAAATGTGCTAGGAGCGCGGAATACGTTAGATGCCGAGCCATGTTTGGAAAATAGTGCAGTTCATCCCGATGACAGTGTGTCCCGTGTTGAGTCCCCGTCTGCTTCTGTGTCTCCTTCCAATGTTAAGTCTGAGTTAAGGCGCGCAGAGGAGGCAGCCGATAGAGCCGCTCTCATCGAAAGATTAAAGTCCTTAAAAGAAAAACAGCTCATTGAGAGTCAAATGCTGAACTTAGACGTGGACAGGAGCTGCTGGAAATTCAGGCGACCTTAAATGAATTAACTGCTAGAGAGCAGGCGTTAAAGACGTATAGAAATGATGATGATGTAAGCCCATTACCAGCGAGCTTTCATTCGTTACCCTCACATGAGACGGAAACCACTCGCATCTCTCACTCTCACGCTAACCCTACACTCCAGTACGTCCCAAACTTGCGGCCGGATATATCTCAGCAAGCACCACCCGCGTTTAGTCGCCGCGCTCATGAAGGCACATCTGCTGCTTTAATAACCGAAAGAGAAAGGACGGCAGCGTTGATGCGTCTGCCTCCGATCGAAATCAAGAAATTTGGGGGTGATACCACTCAGTTCGCTCAGTTTATTCGATGTTTCGAAATGAAGATCGCTTCTAAATTGGATGATGACAGTGAAAAGTTATATTACCTGGAACAAAACATAATTCCGGGAAGTAAGCCGCACAGTATTGTTGAGAGCTGCATGTATCTTGAAGACGGGTATCAACATGCGATGCAGATTTTGCACAAGAGGTATGGCCAGCCTAGCACAATCGCAGCTGCCTTTATTGATAGAATAAGTAGCCAGGAACAGCTCAATGCAGAAAATGGAGAAGAGCTGGACCAGTTCTCGTTGTTGCTCCTCAGTTGTAAGAATGCACTAGGAAGCTCGTGCAGCTTCATGAATGATCCTCGAACCCTGCGTACTATTACAAGGAAGCTACTGGTACCACTCCTGAGTAGATGGCGACGTCGTGTAGACGATTTGGAAGAGTATCAGGGGCGGCCAGCAGTCTTCGAAGACCTGGTTGAATTTGTAGCACGAGAAGCCAGAATAGCCACAAACGCTTCGTTTGGACAACATATGTATAGCAGCCGTGAAGGAGCAAGTGCAAAGCAGAACGAAGGGGAATTATTTTCCCAAAGTTATCAGAAACCTTTAGTTGCGGCAACGCGCACCCAGTCTCAGAATGACAGCGGGTGTCTGTTTTGCGGGGGAGAAAACGCATAATGTTACGGAGTGTAACAGGCTGAACAGCGTCCCATTTGAAGAGAGAAAACAATTTGTGATGAAAAATGCTTTATGCTTTGGGTGCCTCCGTAGAGGCCATAGACGTTCATTTTGTCGCAGACCAGTGAGCTGCCAGCTATGTAACCGAAATCATCCGACGGCGCTGCATGATCGCACTTTAGAAGATCGGCAAACGCTGCTTAAACAGCCGCCTTTGCCAGAGGATACAAACACAGCCAATGCGACCACTTGCCGTGTCGCAGCAGACGAACTCAAAAGGGGTGCTATGCTGCCGTTGGTGGCTGTGAAGATCAAAAGCTCTTCGGGACAATACACTACATACGCCTTCCTAGACAGTGGTTCAACGCATTCGTTTATATCGACGTCATTATTGCGCCTGCTCGGTATGGAGCACCGTCCCGGTCGGCAGCTGTCGCTGACCACGGTGCATGGTGCCGCTTCTATCCCGACTCAGATAGCAGAGGGGTTGTCCATTACTGACCTCCAGGGCTTCAATACTTTGCAGCTGCCACCCCTCTACACTCTGCCAAGTATTCCCGTTGACTCTGGTCATTTCCCTAAGGTTGCAGATGTTGAAAGGTGGGAACACTTACGAGGCATTGATCTCCCAGATTCTAATGTATCAGAAGTCGGTTTGTTATTGGGAGCCAATGCATATTTAGCAATGGAACCACTGAGGGTTATACCAAGCATAAATAACAGTCCGTATGCAATACTCACAAGATTTGGATGGATAGTATGTGGAATAAATCAGACGGAAGGTCAGACGGCAAACACCGCGATCTTCAAGACAAACGTAACCGCGAGCACAACGCTAGAAGAAATGGTAAAATCTCTATACAACCACGAATATGAAGAAAGCCTTCACTGTACCAGGAGAGGTTTGTCTGCAGAAGATCGGTTGTGGCTCCAAAGAGTCAATACTTCGATTGAACATGACGGCCATCACTACAGTATTACTTTACCACTGACTGAAGAAAGTTTGGTTTTACCGAACAATATCTCAATTGCAAGATCGCGGTTTAAACAAGTTAAAATTCAGATTGGAAAGAAACAAACTGTTCGCTTTCGATTACATGTCGTATGTGGACACAATGATACAGAAAGGATTTGCAGAACGTGTTCCAGAAGGAAGTGAAAATAGAAACGATGGTAGGGTGTGGTACCTGCCTCACCATGCCGTTTATCACTCGCACAAACCCGACAAAATACGGGTGGTTTTTGACTGTGCCGCTCAATTTCAGGGCATATCACTGAACGATTGCTTGCTTCAGGGCCCAGACCAAACCAACACACTTCTAGATGTGCTTCTACGTTTCCGATTAGAGCCAATCGCCTTTATAGCTGACATAGAGGGCATGTTTAATCAAGTACATGTTCACGAGTCAGACAGAGATTTACTCAGGTTCCTCTGGTGGCGAGATGGAAACACGTCAAACGAATTACAACAGTTCAGAATGAAGGTGCATATTTTTGGCGCCAAGTCGTCTCCTGCCGTTGCTTGCTATGCACTCAGGCGAACAGCCGAAGATAACAAAACTCATTTTTCCGAAGAAGTCGTAAGCACAATACGACACAATTTTTATGTTGATGATGTACTGAAGTCATCTCCCGACGAGCAGACAGCTATTGGTCTAGCTCATGAGCTCAAGGAGTTATGTAGCAAGGGTGGCTTTAATCTTACAAAATTCTCGAGCAACAGCCGGACGGTGGTCAATTCTATCGCATCGGATGACAGGTCCAAGAAACTTAGAAAAGCTTTGATTGAAAATGAGCATCACCCCGATGAACTGGCACTTGGTATAATATGGAAAACTGAGGAAGATGATTTGTCTGTTTCCTTAGACATGTCGAGTCTCACTTCAAGGTCAAAGACCAGGCGAGGCCTATTGTCCGCTGTCAGCTCACTCTATGATCCGTTGGGCATGATTGCCCCGACTATTCTACAAGGAAAAAGAATCCTCCAAGATCTTGCCAGAAAACAGGTTAACTGGGATGGGGAAATCCCGGAAGAAGAGCAGAAAAAGTGGGTAGCTTGGCTGATGAATGTTTCTAAAACAAGTCTCATATCGATCCCGCGCTGCATTAAGCCAACAACTTTTGGAAGCATCGTATCGTGCGAGCTGCATCACTTCGCTGATGCCAGCGAGTGGGCATATGGCACTGTCTCTTACGTCCGTATTGTTGATACAGCGGGGAATATCCATTGCTCATTTCTGAAGGGAAAGGCACATTTAGCTCCACTGAAGACTGTGACCATCCCCCGTCTCGAGTTGATGGCGGCCGTCACGGCTGTAAGAATCAGTGCATTACTCTCTGATGCGATTATTTATGCAGGGTCACCTTGTAAGGTCACTCAGGAGCTATTCTGGACGGATAGCACGACAGTCTTGCGCTATATCTCGAACAGGAAAACGCGATTCCACACCTTCGTGGCTAACAGGTTAGCTATTATCCACGACGGGTCTACTCAAGAGCAGTGGATGTTCGTACCAAGTGCTCTAAACCCCGCCGATGATGTTTCAAGGGGTGAACAAAGTGATCGGTGGTTGACAGGACCAGAATTCTTGTGGAAGTCGAGAAAGGACTGGCCCAAAAAACCTTCAGCTCTACTGGAGTTAAAGGAAGACGACCCAGAACTTAAAGTTTTAGTGAGTTCTATTGGTGTGAGCAATGATCTTCTGAGGGACGAAACAAACGTGAAACATACATTAAGTGACCCGATTGAAAAGCTTCTCAAGCATTACAGCGATCGAAGAAGGCTCATTCGTGCGGTAGCTTGGATCCTCAAGGTAAAGAAGTTTCTAAAATCGCGCATTGTACACGGGGAGGGCCCCTCCTCACGCTTAACGAACTCGGATCTTACGATAGCTGAGGAAGAAATCATCAGATATGTTCAGACTAACGCATTTGTTCAAGACTTTACTCAACTTCGCGCGGGAAATCATGTCCGTGCATCAAGCACCCTGCACAAGTTGGATCCATTCCTCAAAAATGGATTGTTGCGAGTTGGAGGACGTTTGCAGAACGCTGACCTGACCTACAACGCTAAACACCCGGTCATTTTGCCTTCTCGCAGCAGTTACACTGAGATGCTTGTGCACGACACTCATAGACTTTCTGGGCACGCTGGTAGGCAGCATGTTCTTGCTGATTTGCGGAAGAACTTTTGGATTCTCAAAGCGAATGCCACGGTTAGAAGGATGTTGAAATCGTGCGTATTCTGCCAGAAGAAATTTCATCCAGTTGAAGTGCAAAAATGCGCAAACTTGCCAGAAGACAGGGTAATGGCTTTGGAAAAGGCATTCACAAGAACGGGTGTCGACTACTTTGGGCCATTTTATGTGCGACATGGTCGGGGCCAGATTAAGCGTTATGGCGTGCTCTTTACCTGTTTATCCATACGAGCCGTGCACCTTGAAGTAGCTGATGATCTGTCTGCCGACTCTTTTATTTGCGCCCTAAAAAGATTTGTTTGCAGGAGAGGTCACGTCAAGGTTTTACGTTCGGATAGGGGCACAAACTTTGTGGGAGCCAATAATGAGTTACAGCGAGAACTGCACAGACAAGAGCAAAACGAAGACTGGATCCACTACAAGGCGCTGACAATGGAAATCGACTGGATATACAATGTGGGAGGAGCGTCCCATCATGGAGGTGCGTGGGAAAGGCAAATTAGAACGATCCGGAGACTTCTCGAGACCGTGATCAATGGAGCGATGAAGGATGAAACGTTGCAGACGATTATGTGCGAGGTCGAATCCATCATAAACAACAGACCATTGACGCCAGTTTCAGCCGACTCATGTGACATTCCACCACTTACCCCTAACCACATTCTGCTCGCTGGCAATGGGTATGATTTAGTCCCCACCAACTTATTTGATAGGTCTGACTGCGATAGTCGTAAACGGTGGAAACAGGCTGCGTATTACGCTAGTATGTTTTGGACACGCTGGCGAACAGAGTACTTGCCGTTACTACAAGAAAGACCCAGTGAGACAGCTAAAGATAGGCCAAATGTTGGAGTGGGCGATGTGGTGCTGCTTGTAGATGATGATGTACCTCGAGGCCAGTGGCCGCTAGGTAGAGTGTTAGGGGTGAAGCACAGCGCCGATGGGCTGGTTCGTACCGTCAAGCTGAAGGTCAGGGGCACGACCTTCGAGCGCCCAGTGACGAAGCTTGTGAAGATACAAACAAGAAGTTGTTGAAACCTCATAGATGTTTCAAGGGGAGGGTGTTGGTGCAGCAAAACCAAGAGTCACAATTGCATAAAATCCAGGACCCGACGGCTTTGCAGCGATAACCGCTCGTGAAAATTTAAATGACAAGTTTAACGAATTTAGGTAGACTCGAGAGACAAAAAGGAAGAGAAAGAAAATTTTTGAAATGGCTTGAATGGCAAACCTCGAAACGATAAATATAATATAGGAAACGAAACAAATGAAGAAACACTAAGAACCGCGAAGTAAAACGAAGAAATCAGAAGAATAACGAAACGAAATGAAAAGTGATTAGTAAATCATGACGGTGTATTGACATGGAAATCACTTGCGAGGTTAAAATACATGTTAAATTACGATTAAGTTGATATCGTATCGAATCACCAAAGCCATTTGATGCCAACAGGCACTAACATGACCCTTTCCGGTCAGGTCATGACCTTGACCTGATGTCAAATTTTCAAAATGACGTTTCAAGGTCAACAAATGATTAATTCGACGCGTCTCGACGAGAGGAACACGATGCTGCCAAAAGTAATGTCGTGGCTCTCTTGACTCTTGAGTCAAAAGTTATTGACCAAAAAACATTTTCGTGAAAACTGCTATTTTTACAGTTTTTGCCCTCTGGGGAGGCTAAACCGTTGACCTGAGGTCAAATCTGAAAAAAATACTTAGAAAGGTCTGTGAGAGCTATCGAATGCGCTTTTCTGTGGCGCTGTAGCTTTATTGGTTCTCGAGGTAGCCGAATTGGTAGTTTTCAAAATTGTTGAAATGGACTACATTTGACCTCTGACGACCTGACCTTTGACCTGACCCAAAAAATGACCGAAGTGTTTCCGTCATTATTTTTGACGCTCTTTCGAATGCCGCTTACTGCGTGTCGCTAACTGGCCCAGGAGCCGAGTTAGACGGGGGGTTCAGAGTTCAGACCCCCCCCCCCCCGGCGCGGAAGTCGCGGAGCCCGGCCCGACGCGTGCGCCATCCCGCAACATCTATATCGCCCTCCGTTGCGCCCGCTGAACGTCTGGTGGACACTTGTATCGCCCCCTATCCCTCCTCCGTGCACTGGCGAGCCGCTTACCGCGCGGCCTTCCACCACTCGGTGTCCGCCTCTATTCCCTTCCACGCATCGCAGCGCCGGCCCGGGGGAGGAGTGCCATTGATTGTGCGATATTAGCCCGGGGAGGAGCGCGCCCGGTCATTTTAGCGAGGCGGACACACTGCCAGAGGCGGCAGCTCAGCGAGGCGTCAGCGAGGGAGATGGGGGGGGGGGCGTCATCACAGGCCTGGCTGGACACCCTCACTGGCGGATCCAGGGGGGGGCCACGGGGGCCATGGCCCCCCCCAAAGGCCTAAAGTGGCCTGTTTGGCCCCCCCCAAAACGCCAGAAAATTGATAAGAAAATATACCTTGATGGAGGTTTTTAGCCACTTGGTGAAGTAAAGCTTTCCACAGCATAATATGGAAGCAATATAGTAGCAGTGAGGGTCAGTCAAAAGTTGCGCGAGCGGAGTCGACCTTAAAAAAAGACTGTTGTTGGCACGTGTTTATGGCGCGGCAGCTGGTAGTTGGCGGTGTTTCGCGTGGTGTGCAATCACTGGCGGATCTGGGGGGGGGGGAGGGGGGGGGGGCACGGGAGCCTGAGGTGCCCCTGACAGGCCCGTGGTGCCCTTGCTAGGCCTGTGGTGCCCCTGGACCCTGGCAGGCCTGTGGTACAGTCCACAGCAGAAGTAATGTGGGGTTTCAGTCATGGGTATGTTCTGCTTCTGAAGCTTAGGAACGATTAGCCAGACTACAATGAAACTTTGAATGTAGCTTATATGTATCGTCACCCTTGCAGCTGCAACTTTAGCTATTGACATCTTCTTTTCAATCACTTCGCATTAAACAATCGCCAGTCAAAGCCAACCGTTGAGTTTGGTAAAACCCTACATTACTTTAGCGGTGGGCTGTACCTCTGGCGGGCCTAGGGTGCCCCTGCTAGGCTGCTGATGCCCCTGGGACCTGACAGGACTGTGGTGCCCCTGACAAGCCTAAAGTGCCCCCAACAGGCCCGTGATGCCCCCGACAGGCCCAAGGTGCCCCTGCGTGATGCCGTGATGCCTGCGAGGCCGGTGGTGCCCCCTGCGAGGCCGGTGGGGCCCCTGACAGGCCCATGGTGCCCCTGCTAGACCGGTGGTGCCCCTGGCAGGCCTGTGGTGCCCCTGCTAGGCCGCTGGTGCCCCTGGGCCCTGACAGGACTGTGGTGCCCCTGACAGGCCCAAGGTGCCTCTGTAAGGCCTGTGGTACCCCTGCTAGGCCTCTGGTGTCCCTGACAGGCCCAAGGTGCCCCTGCGAGGCCGGCGGCGCCCCTGGCAGGTCTCTGGTGTCCCTGACAGACCTGGGGTGCCCCTGACAAGCCTGTGGGGCCCCTCACAGGCCCGTGGTGCCCTTGCTAGGCCTGTGGTGCCCCTGGCGGGCTGGTGGTGCCCCTACTAGGCCGGTGGTGCCCCTGACAGGCCTGTGGTGCCCCCGGGCACCAAGAGGGTCATGACCCATGTGGCCCCCCTTGGATCTGCCACTGATGCATAATATATTGATTTGTAAAGGCGTTATGGCTTATGCAATATGCAATTGCAGGCACTTGGTAGTTGGTATCCCTCACTTATCCCTCATTGGGGCTCTGGCGGGCTCCTGAGGGCCCACGTCTATCTCCGGGAGCCCATATAGACAGGCTCCTTTGGGTCCTTTCAGTACACTATAGCATAAGAGGTCTCCATGCGAGTCCTATACATACATCTGAGGGCGTACCCTGATGTCTGAGGTACCCAACTGCAGCTCCAATGGTCTCTTCTTACACTGGCGGATCCAGGGAGGGGGCATTTAGGGCCATGCCCCCTTCCCAGAGGCCTAAAGTGGCCCGTTTTCCCCCTCCCCCAAACGATAATGAAACATAGTTCAATCAGGGCGTGGCCCAGGAGCCGAGTTAGACAGGGCTGTTTTACCACCTCCGGCCCGCAAAGGGACCCAAGCACTGACTCGAAGCGGGTTAAAGAGACCCTCGCACCTTCAAAAAAGTTAATGAATTGGCATGAAAGTGATGTCGCTAGGTTCAGAAAGGGCGAAAACGAATATCTACCAAATTTTATCGAAAAATATTCACTGGTTTTCAAGAGATTAGACTTTTATTTTTGTTTACTTTTTGGGATATCCGCTGCTGTTCCTAGCGACTTTATTTGAAAGTGCGGCATTGGTTGCGCGCAAAGCAGCCTATACCACCGCATGCTACCAAACGTTTTAGTAAAATATTAAAAAATCATTAGATCTCCGCTGTCGTCACACATTCAGAGGGGTATCCAAAAGCATTAGCCCCTCTGAATCAAAATGCTGCAATTTTGAAATTCAATATTTCCGATTTAAGGCATTTCTCGATGTTGTGAGTGCGTGCCGAAACCGGTAATTGTGAGCCAGGGACCCCATTTTGGCTATCTCAGCTCAAATCTAATGTTAAGGTGGGAGGGTCCCTTTAACTGGTCGATAAAAACAATGGTAAGTGTTTACAAAGTAATATAAAGGCATGGGTCGGGTGGGCTACCATTTATATATTTTTCTTTTTAGTTAAAAAAAAAATATTCATAGTGTCAGGGCTGTGACGAAAAATAAGTGGCCTAAATCCGATGAGAAAACAGGATTTGGGGGTACCCTAGGTTTGGCTCCTGCATGAGTTGGCCCCCCCCCAAAACGCAAGCCTGGATCCGCCAGTGGACACCCTTGTGCGATGCTCGGCGTGTGGCAGGCTCGCTCTTCTGCGGCGCTTCCCGTTCTTTCTCTGGCTGCTGTCAGAGCCTCATTAGCACTGCCTCCGGCGCCATGGTAATAGGCGACAGAGTGTGATGACGAATGGTGACAGATGACGTCACGCCGGACAGCTGACGGCGAGCGGCGGCGGATGGCGGAAAATGGAGGCGGGTCGTCGCCGGCAGCGACGGCAGATAGCGGCAGACAGTGACCAGTGGTGCACACTGCACACTGCACAACAAGCCAGCAAATGTTACATCTTTTTTTAATGAGCGGACGATTGTGATCATATGCCTAGTATATATGTGCATATTGATTATTGCATATCTTTAATTAAGCATGCCTACCTAAGTACCTAGGTACCTACCTGAATCAACAGATTGCATAATTCTGTTAAATCTGTAGGTACGCACAATGCATTGCACAATGCACACAGGTACACAAATACATAGATACCTACACTTGAACTAATGTTTGCGTGACTTCCGCATAAACAGGAAAATGTTAAGGTAGGTATTCTATTTTGATCTCAAAGATACATTAGCAGACATGGTGTCTATCTAACACGCCAGATGGGTGCGGTGCCGTGTAGACGAACGCAGATTGGCAATACAATTGCAATACCTACCTGGTATGCAACCGATAACATTGCCACATTGGTCTCCACTCCCCGCAACAAGCCATTTGGGAAGAAGTGACATCAGATATCACTGGCACGTCTCCTGAGTGCTGCCTCCCTGCCGACGAACAATCAGCGACTCTCACATGCGTGCGTACCTAATGGGAGCCGCCAATTTCCATCTCTAACGGCCTAATCCTACCACCGCTCCAATTATGGTTAGCTCTTTGCCGCTTAAATCTGACATCTCTCAGTCTGTGAGGCCTTCTGACAGTATGCCGCTAGCACAAGGCCAGTGCCAGTGGTGCTCCAGTGCTGCTCAGAACAGAAATAGGCCTACCTTCTGTTAAAGTCTAGGAAAGATTGGCTCGGGTCTAGCAATGACACAACCTATGAGACAAGGACTAACGTTTCAAATCTGTTAAAGAACACTGAGCCGAAACATGTCGTGCTATTGATAATTCCTCACAAAAACATTTATTATAAATGCGTTATAAATGTGTGCTGTAGTTATGTATAGTTCGAAATTGTTCACTAACAATGACGTGCAGCCGAGCAAAGACTTATTGAGTCGATTCTGAATATTCCTAACGATCAGGATGAAGCGCAAGTAGGTAGGTGGGTACATTTTATTCTGATCTGGATTTGAAGATTAGAATTAGATAAAAGTGATGAATAAATTTCCTGACACCTTCCATAACTGTAAGTCAAGGAACTAGCAGAAAACGAAATATGAAGCTCGCCTTTTTTCCTGGTCTGCCCACAACGCGGCCGTTTTCTGAGTCTGCTCATACACCGCTATAATGCCCACGGCCACAATGACCGTCCGGCACTGAAAGACCTCAGCCCGGTCGCAGGCAGCGGAGATAAATGGTTTTTCATTACCAACCTGTATTGATGGTGTGTCGAGACCCGAACACATTCAACGGCTTAATTCTTTTCTCCTTTGTGCCTTACCAAAGACAGATGACAGTGCGTACTCCGTATAAGCGGTCAAGCTGCGTGCAAACTGCGCTCTGCTGTCATTTATAACAGATTAGCGCCTGTTGAAGTGCCGGACTGATCAGTTAAACAGTTAAATTGGGGTGGCACTTTTAGATAGAGAGACCAGTCGGTCTAATCGTTTACATTTTTGTAGAAGTATGTAATTGCAGAATGCTGTCAGTTACACTTCCAAGTCTACGAATATTGTAATCCCTCTAAATTTCGAAATGCTATTTGCTAACTCACCAAGTCCGTGGGGAGTGAGCTAGCCTCTGCACCGGTGCGCCGTCCCTATTTGGCCGGCAGCTGGGCCGGCGGTCGGACGGACGGTCGGACGGTCGGTCGGGCGGGCGGGCGGGCCGGCCGGTTCCGGGCCATTTCTCTGCGGCTCCAGTCGGGCGGCCCCCCACCACGCTCATCACACCGCCGAGCCGGGAATTAGGCGGCCATCCATCTGCACGGGGCTCGTGACGGCCTCTTCCGGGCGCCGCGGCGCGCCGGTGCCGCCCGGCCGCAGAGCTGGTCACTCCCCTTCAGGTCCCTGACGCATCTCTGACAGACGCGTTCCTCTGCCAGTCGAACGGTCATTGAGCGTCGATCTGCGGTGTCGATCCTGCTGAGACCCGGCCCTCTCCCCAGCCCTGTGACCTTGCCCCGCGCCCGGTGCAACTTTTCCCGCCGGTTAGTGGTAGTTCGACATACTGCGTCTGCCGTCCTGGGCCCATCAGGGAGGTAACTTGGAGCGGCAGGGGAAGTTGGCGGCGGCCGGCCCCGCTCAGCCGCGCTGTGCGCGTCTCACGCCTGTTGGTCCGAGCCGAGGCGTGGCAGGAACAAAGTCCAGGGGAATGAAGAGCAGCTCACCAGAGAAGTTGGGGCTTAGCGAGATTCATCTATGGTCTGCAATATCCAACTGAGAATTTTCCGGGTGGGGAGGGTTTGTGGTCTACCTGAGAAAAGAACGTAGAATCGGGTGTGGTGGGATTCAGACAAAAGTCGTCACCAAGGCCCCTCAGGTTCAGCTATTTCGGTTTGATAAATAATTAGATCCGAGATTTCATCGACCACAAAACACTTTATCAACGGTGTTACAGTGACTGGGCCTCAATTCGTAGAAAGGTGAAGTAATCACAAACCAATGCTCAAGGTGTGTTTGTTCAAATGGCCACTAACTCTGATGTGGAAACACACATATTAGACTCTCAGATGTGCCCATGATCACCGGCTCTGTCGATCTAAGACTTCTGCGCTTTATTTCGGCCCTCGGGGTCTGGGCATTAGACAGCCTCTCAAGGAACTTGCCATGAATGATATCCTAGTGAAGATACATGCCGGATTACTTAGCGAGCGTACTTTGAAAGCCTCCTGGGAAGGATGACGAACTCCGTGTGATGTTCCAGGTAACGCCACGCAGATGATCGTAAGTAGATCTGAGACCACGAGCCGCCCTTTGCATGGAAGAGCCGTTGTTTGGAGCCGAGCTGGTGATGGGACGCGCCATTGATCCTCATT
The DNA here is from genome assembly GCF_019059575.1 of Amphibalanus amphitrite. NCBI lineage: Eukaryota > Metazoa > Arthropoda > Thecostraca > Balanomorpha > Balanidae > Amphibalanus > Amphibalanus amphitrite. Next base: position 486,116 of record NW_024881922.1, read on the forward strand.
ATAAGGCTGATTAGCCCGCGGTAGAGGCCGGTGGCGGTCAGTTGTGCCATCAGGCCAGTAGGTCAGCGCCTGACCCACCGGTGGCGCCGCCTGCCAGATGACCTATCAACTGATGCTCCAAGGTCTTGCAAATAACACCAGCCTCAAAATTGAATAGGCGGTCCTGGTGGCCCAGTTGGTAGGGTATTTGTTCGGGTTACGGGTGGACCCAAATTCGATTCCCGGTGGCGCTTGGCGTCTAGACCCGATCAATCCCCAGTTGCGTCAACAGGAGCCATGCGTAGGCTTTCTCACATCAGTGGCACTCATCAGCCCATCTGATCCGGGGGTAGGACCACCAGCCGACGCGGCGGTCTGTGGGGTTTGGGAGCCCCTCCCCAGCCGACGTAGCGGGGTTCTGGATTAGGAGTCCATCCCCCTTCCCTCCTCCTCAGCCGACGCGGCGATCCCCACTCCCCATGCCGCTCTCGCTCGCCGTCCGATCCAAACTGACCTCAGTGTCTGAGCGGCAGGCAACGACGGGGCCACGGACCGCTAACGAAATGAACAAGGGACAGCGCTAAAGTCGCACTTGAAGAAAAATGCATGATTTCGTAATCAATGTGGCATTCATGTGGGTGACGTGATTTTTTGACGCTTTCCCACTGTCACGCGTCTCACGATACCAAGACATAACCGAATCAGTAGAGCTTGCATGAAAGTGCACTTACCGGTAGATTTAAAACATTGCCTCAATTTCGACTTTAACGTTTATTCTTTAACCCGCGCCCGGCTGGGGGTCCTGGATTTCCACGCCCTGCTGGGGGGGGGGGGGTGTTTGAACACCCCCCCTTCTAACTCGGCTCCTGGGCCACGTAGCGATACGCGGAAGGCGGCGTTCGAAAGAGCGTCAAAAATAATGAGGAAATCACTTCGGTCAATTTTTTGGTTAGGTCAAAGGTCAGGTCACCAGAGGTCATTGAAGGCAAAATTTCGCCGATTTCCAGGTCGAATGTCAACAATTTCCAAGAAACCAACGCATAACTCGGGAACCAATAGAGCTACAGCGCCGCGGAAAAGCGCATTCGATAGCCCTATTAACGCCCTTTCTGAGTAATTTTCTCAGATTTGACCTAACGTCAATGGTTTTGCCTGCAGGGGGCAAAAACTGCAAAAATAGCCGATTTTTCGGAAACAATTTTTCTGCAATAACTTTTGACCCAAGCATTGTACGAGCTTACTTTTACCGGCATCGTGTTCCTCTCGTCAAGACGCATCGAATGAACTATAACTTGACCTTTAAAGGTCAACTTGAAAATTTGACCTCAGGTCAAGGTCATGACCTGACCGGAAAGGGTCATGTTGCATATCAGTCGATCCGTATCGTCGAGCTGAACACATCTAAGGCGTTTTCATCGCTCTAGCATGCCTCTATCAAAAGTTATTTGCGAAAAACTGTTAAATACCATTCGTGACCTAAGATGACCTCAGGGCATAAACAGGGGTCACGGACACCATTTTCATGTTCAGTGTGTCTAAACCAGTTGTAATTCAGTGTTTGGGAGTGTTTATAATGTGTTTCGTCCAAAAGAGGCGCATTTCAATTTTCTCCCATTGACTTATAATGGGGAGGTCGCAAAATTGACCTGACCTTAGGTCATCGGTATCAAAATTCTGAGATATACATTTTGTACATGCTATTGCTCTTAGCAATCGCTGAAAGTTTCAAAGCGATCGGTCACTCGGTGTAGCTATGACAGACATTGAAACTTTTTGTGAGGTGAGGTCACTTCAAGTGACCTGGTGACCTGACCTTGAATGACCTTGGTCTGAAATTTTCACAACATGTGTAGAATTGATGTATGATAAGGTGTACCAAAAACGGCGGCGCTCCGCGCCGCCGTTTTTGAGATATTCGCGAAAAACCACAAGGGGGGTGTTCAAACACCCCCCCCCCCCCCAGCAGGGCGCGGGTTAACCCACCGCGCCACGTTTTTGTTCTTTTCAGCTCTGTTTTTGTCGCCATTTTTATGCATTCGTACCAATCCATGGAAAGTAGCAAATCAACAGTGCCGTTCAGTTTTGATAGCTAAATCTGCTCCCGAGCACATACCTTGTCGAATCGGGACTCAGTCCTATCAGTCTCCAGTTCAAATGAAAACAGGGGTCAACAGGAGCCAAGCTGACATTTTTTGACATCAATATTTACGAGTATTTGCCCGACATTGAAATGGTTTTGCAGAATGGCTTCAGTAAACACCTCTTTCAAAATAGGAGAAAGACACGGCGAATGCGAATGTTATCTGGCAAAGTCCATCGATACTTGATTATTACCTTCATTGTGTATATGTCGGCTTCGTCACAAATTGCTTTAATTGCCTCCAAACATAAGCAGAGTATGCAGTGTCTGAGTCAACAGGTAACCAGTTGCCGCTGCTGCCAGGTCCGGCTATCACAGCCGCGCTCTCTCAGAAGGAGCCGTCACATTCCCTGCAGCGCTGCCATACAGGTAAATCAATCTGGCGCAGCTCGCTGCGCTCGTCGCGCCTTGGCAGGCGTCCGTTTTTGGTTCTGTTCCATTAGCGGCGCGGCGGCGGCGGCGGTGGCGCAGCTGCTGCGTCAGTTCGCGGACGGCGCCGGCCGCGGCGGCCGGGTCGCATTCACCCGTCCGCCGCCGCGCCGTGTCCGGGCCTGAAGGTCAGATGATCGCTAAAATGGGGTCGATCGCACTCGAGCTCCGCTTCCAAAAGCTACACTTAGCGTGGCGACTGGTTCAGCCTGACCAACTAGCTGCGGCTGAAAGTTACGTCTTCTGCGAGCGCCTGTGTGCGCATCTGCATACCAAAAGCTTATTGCTCCCGATGGACACTTTCAGGTTTTATTGTAACTCTCCGACTTAAAGTTTCTTTTCTAGACTCTATATTAGTTGCAAATTACAGGACAGCTCGAAAAGTAAATTGTAGTGAGCATCTCTTATCAGTGCGATATACCTAAGTGTGAACTTGCTTTGAAAAAACAGTAGCTACTTTGAAGGCTAACCTTTGGCCACTTTGAGTAGGGAACTGGGTCATCAGGCATAAGGGAAAGTCAGGTAGACAAATGTTGAAATTCTCATGTCGTCTTCTGATTGCCCGAAACGAAAAAACTTAAACAAACATGCATCGATTCTAGTGATCGGCAAGTCTTCCTTGATTTCATTTTACATGACTTAGGTACCTGACGTTATCGTAGAAAATAATAATGCTCCTTGAGTTTTGAGCCTGATGAGAATGCTCGAGGAAGTTAACTTCGGTATCAAACCTTAACCCTCGCCCGCACATGGGGGGAGGGGTGGTTGCCACCCCACCCCCCCAGGTAGTCTTTCTGCTCTGCACTCAACATTTTTAGAGCTAGAAGGCTGATTTTTCGTATAGCTGCTCCTCTATCCTTTCCTGATGTCCACTGAAAATTTCAAGTTGCTGTGGTTTTTGGTTTCGGAGATATGACCTTGTTTTTCAGGTCATGTCATGACCCAAATGGCCAATTCTCAACATCTTGCGTTGGCTATGGGCCTTGTGAGCTTTTAACACCTTGATTTCGGCCTTTTATGCCAATCCTACCTCCCACCTATCATGAAACATGTTGTTCGACGATGTACAGAGGTCAAGGTCAGGGTCAAGGTCAACCTAGGTCATCTAAGATAATTGCGTTTTAGGCAAGCTGAATTTACTTTTTTTGAAATTTTTTGACTACATTTTTGGTAAAAGCTTCTCAGATCATGATTTCATGTAATATGGACACATAAACAATCGGTGCACACATCAGTATACACACAGACACACACAGACATACAAACACATATTATTGACCTTGACCTAACTTGACCTGAGATGACCTCAGCAGCAAAAACCTGGTCGGGTAGTGTGACAAAGAGGTTCTAGCTGGCTTGGCACCAGAAAACGGCATCGTCATCGGTATATGACAAGCAGCGCGCTTGATATCCAACGGTGACCTAAAACAGCAACATTTTTTAGTTTGACCTGACCTGGAAGGTCAATGACTGACCTGAGAAGGTAAAACTGGGTATCATTGGATTCGTCTCTTCCCAAAGAATCTTTTTGGTCTTTACCGCTAAGCTCTATCTCCAACAGGAACGAAATGGCGCGGGGGGGGCAACCCCCCCCCCCCATGTGCGTTCTAGGATGGGAAAATGGCATGTGCGGGCGAGGGTTAACCTTCCAGGCGGTGGGGGGGCATTTTTTGCCCCCCCCCCTCTTTAGTTTTTTCGATATATCTCGGGAACCACTGCGCCGATCGTCACCAAACTTTCAGTACCCTCCCGGGAGTAGCTAGCGCACATGGTGACCAAAATTTTTTTCCAAAGGCTATGATAGGTTGGCCGCTAATGACGTCAGAGTGACGTCAATTCTGCCATTTTCGACCCAAAAAAAGGTTTCGCGGGAAGAGCTGTCAGGCCTACAGCTTTAGAGATACAGAAAAATGTTTCAGACATAAAAGGTGTGGGATCAAGTGGGCTACAAAACAGCTATTTCGATTTTTCGAATTTTTTGGATTTTGACCCCCAAAAATCAAAAAATAGATTTTTTGAATATAATAGCCAAAAAATCCTTCTTTTTTTTTTTAATTTCGAAAAACCGGAATATATGTGATAGTCCCTACCGCCTTCTATCTACATACCAAATTTGAGATCGATGCCTCTTTTTTTGGCCAAGTTATAGCGAAAAAACTGTTCAAAATTGATGACGTCAAATTTTCAAACTCAATTTTTAGCATAGACCTCGTAGCGCAAAACAAAGACCACCATTAGACTCCCCGTGACGAGCTGCATCGAATCAATACCCATTTTATGCAAAAATATCAACTTTGAAATTTGACCTTTTTTGACCTGACCTTGACCTGACCTCCACCAGAAAGTGACCTAAACCGTACCTGATGGTCTTATAACCAACACCATTGAGTTGGAAATGAAAAACTGGCCATAAAACATGTATCGCACAACCTTAGTAAAGTTGGGTTCATGTGGTGACCCTTGGTGACCTTTGGTGACCTGACCTGTGACGTGACCTGGTATGACCAGTGACCTCTAATAGCAACATATGTACTAGACAACTGACGCCCTATCGCTGATTTTCGACAAAATGCGTTTTACTCGGTGGTACAGCGCTTTCTCTAGAAGCCCCGTGAACGGTGAAACATTTTATCTTTGACCTGACCTGTGACGTCATCGGTGACCCCGAGGTCAATGAAATTTGGTTTCTTTCCACAAATTTGGCAGGGCTATCGAACGCCGTTTGAATTTTCCGGATCCGTCCAGTAGTTTCGGAGATACGGGGGGGGGGCAAAAAAATGCCCCCCCCCCCACACCGCGCGGAAGGTGGCCGGGAGGCCCACCGCCTGCCGGGTTAACTGTTCAGTATTTGGTGCTTCATATTGCCGGTTTCATGAATGTTTGCTATGGTCCTAGACAACCTCAGTTATTTTCTATCTTATTTAACAGTTGTCAGCTTTGTTTTGTAGCCGCGCGTTTATGCTCACCAGGTCATTCAATGCCTTAAATTTGTAAGTTATCAATTTTCTTTAATTGTTGCCTTAACCGTTTCCACACTTATTTTTATTTTTCCACACTTATTTTTATTTTTACATGGTCTCCAGCTGGAGTCGTATAATAACTTTGCTTCGAATTTCATACATCTGCATTGAAACTGACAACTTTCAGGGTCAATCACCCATCATAGTTAGATACATAGTGTAATAAATTACTATTTATTTATAAGTTTGCTGATAAGTTATTTATAAGTTGCTTATAAGTTAAGTATTTATTAAATAAGTTATTTATTACACCATGTTAGATATGTGCAAACGTGCTTATGAAGAGCTTCTGTGATGTTTCCAGTAAGCCAGTCTCGAGATTAACAGCCAACGATAACAAAGTCAAATTGAAAATGGGCGCAGCTGTGACTGCGAGGCCTGACAAAGAAGTAGAAGAGATAATTGAAATACGTCAATCTTCAGGGCGCAAAAACTTAGCTCCCCAGAAAGGTACGATCAACAGAGAAAGGGTTAGACCATCAAAGGAGTGAAGAGGATAAACGGCTTAACCGAAGGCTGGAAATAAGTAACTCCTAACCCTCGCCCTGGCAGGGGGGGGTCGATGCGACCCCCCCCCTAAGGTTTTTCGAAGATAGCGTAAAAACGGCGGCGCGCAGCGCCGCCAAATTTGGCACAGCCTATGGGGCAACTTTTTACATATGACCTGAAAATTTCAGGTCCGGGTGACCTTGGGTCAGGTCACCAGGTCAGAAAAACCGGTACAAGGTCATGGTCAAATTTCAATTTTCTTTTTGCGCCTGTCCAACTCACAGTTTTGGACTGATTTCCTTTAAACTTTCAGGATGTGCTAAGTTCACCGAGTTGTATAACATATAGTTCGAGTTTTCTGAGGTCACTGACCTGAGGTCAGTTAGAGGTCACTACGTCGTAATGTTAAGCCTATGGGAAAATACTAAATTCGGAAAATACTGGAGATATCCGCTTCGTTCTATCACTTTTGTGCTTTGAAACCACATTACTTAACAGCAGGTCACTTGGTGCTTCTTTGTTTGGTGTACTTATGTAGTTAGTATTGTATGCTATATGTTATGCATGTGTCTGATAGAACTGGCACAGGCCGTGGCCCACAGCTGTGGCTGTCGGCCGGCGCCGGCAACTAGAGCTGACCGACGGCTCGAGTTCAGGGCCGCTGGCCGGGGCGCACGGCGCCGGCGAGCCGGGGGCCAGTCGGCCGGAGTAGGAGGCGTGTGGCGGCTCGGTCCCCGCTTGGGAATAGACATTTCTGCGCATTTGTTTACTACAAGCTATTTCGGCTTTGACCTTTAAGACGCGTGACCATGTCAGTGACGGGTGATAACGCGGAGAGGAGCGGCCCGGACAATGGACCAGGGACGGTGTCTGTGCCAGTGACCAGCAGCGCAGGGCTACCGAACCAACCGTTTGACACTCGATTGGTGCCTGAATATGACGGCACGACTGACGTGGTGGAGTGGTGGGAGCGTGCGAGGCTCCTCTGTGAACTGCGTGGTGTCTCGCTCATGTCTGTGGTACCGCTGCGGCTGGCAGGCGGGGCATTCACCGTATGGTCACAGATGCCGGCAGCCAGCCGCGGCTCGCTGGTGGAAGTGCAAGAGACGCTGTATGCGGCGTTCGCCATGGACAGCTTCGCTGCGTATGACGCCTTCTGCTGCCGACGCCTGCGGACCGGCGAATCACCGGATGTGTTCCTCTCTGATCTACGGCGGCTAGCGGTGCTTTTCGGGGGTGTGCCAGACAAGGCGCTCATCTGCGCATTTGTCTCTGGACTACCCGACAGCACCAGACAAGCTATCCGCGCTGGATCCAGGGCTGAGGGCCTCAGCCTGGAGGATGTACTCGCTCGGGCCCGCTCAGTGCTGAGCGACCAACGGCCGGCGGCGGCTCCGGTGGCAGCAGCTCAGGTGGCGGCGGCGGCGGCGGCTGGTCCGCTGGCAGCGGCGGCGCGAGCCCCTCGGACAGAGGGGTGGAGCTGGGCGGCAGAGGAAAGGAGCCGGCGGCCGGTGGCGCCTGGGCCGGGGCGGCGTGAAGATCGGTCGGCTGACGTGCAGCCGTCAACGGCGGTGCGTGGACCACGCCGATGCTGGATCTGCCGAGCGATCGGCCACATCTCCGTTGGCTGCCCTCAGCGTCAGCAGCCGGGAAACAGCGCGGGAGAGGCCGCATCAGCGCCGGCGTCCTCTCCAGGGCGGCAGTAGCAGAGGTTCTGCCGATGGCGCAGCTGCGAGTGGCAGGCAGGGAATGCAGGGCGATAGTGGACAGCGGCTGTACGGAGAACCTGGTGTTCGCACCGTACTGCAGCGACTGGCGGAAGGAGCGAGTCCGGGTAACATCGATGAGTGGGGATCCTTTCTACTGTGACGGAGTTGGAAAGGTGGCTGTGGAAACGGCCTCGGGTCAGGCCGCGGTGGTCGACGTACTGGTGATGAGAGAGAAGCCGCTTGGCGCGGAGATGGTGATTGGTGTCAGTGGAATATCAGCACTAGGTGGTGTGCTGATTGGGTCGCAGCGAGAGGTGAGGTTTTGTGGTGCGGTGAGTCGGCTGTGTGACCAGCTGACTGTGGAGGCGTCGGATTTCGGGGCTCAGTTCGATCCTGTGGCTCGAGCGTGGACTGTAGCCTGGAAATGGCGTGACGGTGCGGCACCAGAGTGCCTCGGCAACGGCGTAGCGGAGTATTCCGTACCGGAGGACGCTAAGGAAGAGTTCGACGCTGAACTTCAGTCCTGGATTGAAAACGAATGGTTGGTGCCGTATGATGAGGATTTGTACGGACCACCGCGAGGACTGATCCCGCTCATGGCTGTTCAGCAGAAAAACAAGACCAAAGTGCGACCCGTCTTGGATTATCGAGAGCTCAACAGTCATGTGGTGCCCCACACCGCCGATGCGGACGTGTGTGCCGCCACCCTCAGGAAATGGCGGCGGCACGGCACCAATGTCGCTATCGTCGACCTGAAGAGAGCATATCTTCAGCTGAGGACGGAGCAGAGCCTGTGGCCGTTCCAGACTGTGATGGTGAACGGTCAGCGGTATGCACTCTCTAGGGTCGGATTTGGTTTGAATGTGGCCCCACTTATCATGAAGGCTGTAGTGCGCGCCGTGCTACAGCAGGACCCGGCGATGGAGAGTGCGGTGCTGCCGTACATGGACGACTTGTGTGTGAATGAGGACATCGTCAGCGCTGAACGTGTGGTGGCCCACTTCGCTCAGTACGGGCTAGAGTGCAAGCCGCCGGAGCGAGCGGCTGCCGGTGCACGCCTGCTTGGTTTGCACGTGCGGGCGGTGGGTGGAGTGCTGCGCTGGGCGCGTGACAACGTCGTAGGGCCACCACCTGTCACGCTGACGCGGCGGAGCGTCTTCGCCTGGTGTGGTCGCCTGGTGGCACACCTGCCCGTGTGCGGCTGGCTTCGGCCCGCCGCCGCCTGGTTAAAGCGGCGGGCTAACGCGGTGACGAACAGTTGGGACCAGCCAACAGACGATGCCACCCTGCGTCAGCAGGTTGACTATGTGGCCAGTAGGCTGGCCCGCGACGACCCGGCTCACGGACGGTGGCATGTTGAAGGCGATCACGCGGTGGTGTGGACGGATGCCAGCTCGATAGCGGCCGGAGTGGTGCTGGAGACGCCGACTGGAGACCCAATCGAGGACGGCTGCTGGCTCCGACGTGACGAGACAGCACACATCAACATGGCGGAGCTGGACGCCGCCGTGCGGGGCATCAATCTCGCCATCGCCTGGGAAATGCGTCGACTGGACCTCCGGACTGACTCTGCTACCGTGCACAGATGGATAAGCGACGCTCTGAGCGGGCGCTCCCGTCTGAAGACCAAGGCCCACGGTGAGATGATCATCAGGCGGCGCATCGACATGGTGAAGCAGCTGGTGGACGAGTTCGGCATCGACCTGTCAGTGACCCTGGTGCCGACCGCCCACAACAGAGCGGACTGCCTGACGCGGGTGCCGGTCGAGTGGGTACGCGGAGACGACCCGAGTGTAGGCGAGCCCGCAGTCGCCGCTGCGGTGGTCGGGCCAGTGACTGATGCGGGAGAAGATGACGCTCACGGGGCTGATGCGGGTGTTGTGGAGGACACTGTCGGCACGCGCGAGTCGTCGGCCATCAGCGAGGTTCATGCCAAAGCTGGACACCCCGGTATTCGGCGAACTCTGTACTTTGCCCGTCGTGACATATCGCCGAGTATCACGCGGAGCCAGGTGCAAAAGGTGGTGTCAGACTGTGACGTGTGTCGGTCAGTGGACCCGGCACCCGTCAAGTGGCGTGGCGGGGAACTGGGGGTGAAGGAAACCTGGACCAGACTCGCCATAGACATTACGCACTACCGAAACCGGTCGTACTTGTCAATCATTGACTGCGGTCCGTCGCGGTTTTGTGTGTGGCGCCCACTGCGCCGAACGGACTCGGCCAGTGTGACGGAGCAGCTGGAGGAGATATTTTGTGAGCGCGGTGCCCCAGTCGAACTTCTGGCAGACAATGACACCGCGTTCCGCAGCAGAGAGTTCTCTGTGTTCGCGGCAGGATGGGGCGTACAGCTCCGATTCAGGGCCGTTCACCGACCGAGTGGAAACTCTATCGTGGAGCGAAACCACCGTTCGGTGAAGGTCATCGCTGCTCGTAAACAGTGCTCCGTGTCTGAGGCCGTTCATTTATATAATGTGACGCCTCGCGATGGTGTATCGGCGTCATCATCACCTGCGAGCGCAGTGTATGCGTACCCCGTGCGTGACCGAGTGCGCCCACCCGGTGGAACCGGTGAGGAGGACCGAGACGATCTATCACGCGAGCCCGCGTCGTACCGAGTTGGGGACGCCGTGTGGGTCAGGAAGCCCGGGTCACGGTGCACGGAACAGTCTGGACGCGGTGCTGTCACCGCCACGGTATCACCACAGGTGGTGGAAGTCGACGGGGTACCGTGGCATGTCAGGGACCTCCGGTCATGTGGTGATGTTTTGCGTACCTGTCCTGATGTGTCTGAGGCAACTTCGCCTGGCTCGCCGCCCGATGACGTGGTGGAATATGTCAATTTGCCACTGTTAGCCGATGGGGGAGAGGGTTCATCACCTGATGTGGGGGTAGAAGGAGAGACGGTGAGTGAGAGTGAGGTCCGACGCAGTGACCGCTCGCGGCGGCCACCTGATCGCCTTCAGTATGAAGAACTGGGTACGCCCCATGCAGATACTAGCGTTAGTGATCCTTGAGGATCAGGAGGGGCTGTAGTTAGTATTGTATGCTATATGTTATGCATGTGTCTGATAGAACTGGCACAGGCCGTGGCCCACAGCTGTGGCTGTCGGCCGGCGCCGGCAACTAGAGCTGACCGACGGCTCGAGTTCAGGGCCGCTGGCCGGGGCGCACGGCGCCGGCGAGCCGGGGGCCAGTCGGCCGGAGTGGGAGGCGTGTGGCGGCTCGGTCCCCGCTTGAGAATAGACATTTCTGCGCATTTGTTTACTACAACTTATCCATGGGTCAGGTCAAATGAGGTCAACTGAGGTCAAATGACGTTTTTGCCAATAACTTGGCACATAATGACGCTAGAGCTTAAAAAATGGTATCATTGTGTTCCTGGTGATCAGCCGAATCGAATGATATGCAATATGATGCAATTTGGTTAATTTGAACTTAATTTATTAATTTAAGTTTACTTAAAACTTAAGAAAAACTTTAAGTACACTTAAGCAAGCTAAAAAGTATATCATTCGACGCACCTTGACGTGCTGAGTTCACTAGTGCTTTTCTTTTTGCTCTATCTTAATTAGATCAAAAGTTATGAGCGAAAAACTTTTGACCTGTTTTTAGCGAAATTTTTACATTTTTACCCCCCAAAACCCCCCTAAATATTGACCTAGAGCAACCAAATTTGCACAGGGGCGAGAACTCCAGGGGGCCCACCTACCTACCAAATTTGGTGTTTCTAGGTGCCATAGGAGCCAATCGCGAGGGGGGGGGGTCGCATCGACCCCCCCTGCCAGGCCGTGTTATGAAAAATGCCCTGCCAGGGCGAGGGCTAAATGATAGCTTAAGCCAAAACAGTTCAGCGTAGCTATATCATATAAGCTTGTTTTCAAAACCAAATCAGCTGCTATGTACAATGTATGTATATCGGCGGTGGTGATCGCTGAAGTATGTAACTGCAGCTGACAGCCGGAAAATGGGAGTCGATAATCGTGGCGTGACGTCAGTGCCCCGCTCCCAGGAGCAGCTGCTGGGGGGCTGCTGGGGAGGGGACGGGAGGCCAGTGCGGCCACCCGCTCTATGACACGGCCGCGCAGGGTGACTAAGTAATTGCTCGATGACCTCGGGCGTCGCGGCGGCTGGTTCCGCCACCGCAGCGCCGACGGCACCGGTCCTGGCCGTGCAGTGTGGTCTGTCAGGTCGTTGAGGTGAGAAAACACGGGTTCCTTCCGGCACACCCCTAGACACCGGCCAGTCACGGTCCTGTCCACTGACGTGGCGAGAGGTGTGTGCGTGCATATTTGGTGCGTAGAGGGCAACGAAAGCATACCGATACGCTACACTGAAATGCAGGCTGAGCATATGGTATCAGATGTGCCTCTAAAGTGCTATCAAAATAGTACTTGATGCTGACTTTAACCAATAGATTTATGCTTCAGAGATTCGACAGCACTTGTCACAATTGCTTAATGCTTCATACCTACATGGTTCCGAGTACTGTATGTCTGACGGCTGCTCTGCTACACATAGCGTAAGAACTCCGACATGAATCCGCTTTGTGTTACGTACCTAATTCCGAGAGCACCGCGATCGCTCACTGACTTTATAATCTGGATCTTCCATTATAAAGTTAACTCGTGAAACTTATCCCTCTTAATCACTGCGTAACGCGTAGGGCCGCGTCTCAGATGCACTGACACTGGATGGTACGTACACTGGATGGTACGTACATAGATAAGTCTATGTCGTACCAATACTTTACAGGTATATCTGTCATTAGCAGCACTTATCTAATTGGAATAGGCATCTAAATTATACTGGATGAAACAAAATATATTAATAATATAGCATTATTCACATGCCTAGGAGAAGGGACATACTTTGGTATTTTATTAAACTCGCTTTCCTTCAAAAGAACTTTTAATGACATTTAATAGCGATATTCTAATCGATAAGTGATTCCAGACCAGAATGGGAACATCTTAACAGCAGCTTAATTATAGGTAATATCTCTTGCAATATTGATATCTCTTGCAACAGGTTATAGGGATAAGACTGTAGTGTTTATATTCAATTATGCCTACTGACTAGATCCTTCGCTTGATCAACCTATTGGATTAGTATCAACTGATGTGATTGTGAGTGAGCGCGACAACGTAGCGCACCTGTTCAGTAAGACTAGCCGCTTTGCCCCGGTCTCCTCTACGGATAACACTTCCCTTGAACGGTCTGGTCTGTAAGGACATAACGCTTTATCTAGAACGGTGTCTTATTTACCCAACGGTACTTCTGTTTAATTAAGCGGTGGCCGTCAGTGTTGGGTGGCCACCCATTCCACTCCGCTAATGCAAATTAGCAATCCCCGTCCTGCACCTAGGTGGGCGTCATGCAGCTTGTGTCACCTGATCTAAGGACAGTCCACATGATAGCGCAGTGGTTGCTGGGATTGGTTCTGGAAAACATCCCAGCTTTTTACACACCTAGATTCAATTACACAGAGGTCAAAGGCAAGAAAGTAATCTAAATGTTACCAAGAATGACAAAATGTCCAGCGAGATATCTCAGAGGCGTTATAAATATTACATATCAACAAGCATCACTAGCATCACACTGTTAGGTATTACATTTTGACGATTTGAAATTCATTCATCCGAATTCAGGTCACCGAACCAATCATCTCACCTTCAAGAAGGAATGACATCATTCCGCGACCCCATTCGCTTTCGGGCCAGCGGGTCACCGGAGTGATTTTCACGAGCTCCACTCGGTAAACATCAGGGCTCCCCTGCCATCAGCACCAACACCGCGGCCATTTGTCTGCCAGACCACCTCTTACCTCTCCAGCACATGTGAGCGTGACACTTTCCACAGGCCCATTCGGCCGCGCTCGACAAGTTGCCATTTTGTGCCGCTCAGAATTCCAGACAAGCTCGCAGTGCCGCCGGCCTGTGGTGAGACCACTTCCAAAAATTGCTTTGCTCTGAGTTGCTGGTCCCTGTGGGGCGGCCTGCACTCCTGGCAGGGCGGGTCTCGGCACAGTCAGGTGGCTGGGGTGGGTGCCGGAGGCGCCGATGGGCGGCAATAGGCACCCGCGGGGCGTGACCTATGACCCGACAGGTCACATGAATCGCCCAGGTCATGAGCAATGCATGCTCTGAGCCCCTGTGGTGGCCCCGCTGTCCGTGCCACCGACGTGCGCTGAGTGCACTGTCCCGATTTTGTACTTCCAGTGTAGAATGGAATTGGAGCCTGTTGGCGACGAGACAGTGCGGTGACCTCCAACCGTTGGCCTTGGTTTTGAATCAGCATCTTGAAAACATATGCTTTACACCTGTTGCATCTGAACTGATAGCACGCCTTAGATAGAAAAAAAAAACAGCGTAATATTTGAATTAATATTTGAATTAGTCAAAGCAAATGAAGCAAGCTTCCTCCAGTACAGTCTGATTAGACTATGAAATACCTGGAACGTTCTCATGACAGGTGGCTACTACGGTGTCGAGTGATGACTCCAAGTTAGTCCACAAGTTAGCCGGCGGCTGATTCAGAGTGATTAGGGGAGAGTGGGGTAAGATGCCTAGGGTGGGAAAGACGCCCCACCCCCTCTTGCGGTGAAACAAAGAGCCGAACCTGGAAATTAATGTTCTTAGCGTAAAGCGGAAGACTGTCTTGTTAAAGGGACTATCCCACCTTTAACATGGGGTTTGAGTTGAGATAGCCAAGTTTGCGGCGAGGTTCAGAAACCACTATCTATTTAGGTTGCAACCCCCGCGGCCTCTTGGTGTTGAAGAAATTCGTTCCCTTCATTTGAAAATGGGCCTTGCGCAAGGCCCTCTCTTCAACATGGAGCGACCGTTAGTGTGACGTCACCTCGTTTAGTCATTCTGATTTAAATGGGTTTGTTCGTTGAAAAATCGCTTAAAACTTGGTCTGAACTTTGTTGTGGTGCCTACAGAGTAAAAAGAATCAGCTTTATGACAGTAATGTGGCCTAGCCCGCGCGGGGCTGGGGTCTCCAGCCGAACGCGCGGGGCTGGGGGGGGGGGGGTAAATTTTACCCCCCCTGTTATCTCCCGAACTAATGGTCCGATTTAAAAAATTCAAACGCCAATCGAAAGATCTCATCACGAACAACTAAAAACATGCACTTAATTTTAAATTTGAGGTCAAGGTCGAGGTCAGGTCAAGGGTACAAATTGCAAGTTCCTACAGTATCGGCCTTGCACCGTAGTTGCCGAAGAATGGAGTCATGGACTGAGACTGATGGCCCAAAACGTGTTCTTAGGCTACCAAGACAATACTCGTTGCATACAATATCATTCAGAGGTCAAGTTCAAGGTCAGGTCAGGTCAGGTCAGGTCACCAAAAACAAAATATAGAAAAGGGCATGTGCGACACATGTTTTATGGGTCATTTTACTCATAGAATTCAATAGGCACACTCAATAAGTGATATGGACCACCTCTGGATAAATTTCAGGTCGAGGTCAGGTCATGGTCAGGTCAAGTGAGGTCAAACTTTGAAGTTGGTTGTTAAGGCCTAAAAGGGTGTCTATCTGATGCAGTTTTTCACGGCGAATCGAATGGTGCTATTTTTGTTTCCGTACGAGGTCTAGAACTTCCCAAAAAAGTCATTTTTCAAAATTTTTGTGTGTCGTGACGTCATAAAATTTTGAATAACTCCCACATTTTTGAACCGATTCTTCTAAAACTTGGTATGTAGGTGCACATTGACCACTTCTCTGACATATATTCCGGTTTTTTTGATACACTTAAAATTTTGGATTTTATAACTATTTTCCCAAAAAAGTCAGTTTTTTGAAAAAAATTGGGCCAAAATCCAAAATTTTCAAAAAACGGAGATAGCCATTTGATAGACAAAGTAAAATTACGTATATCCTTTTTTGTTACGTCTTGATTCCTTTAAAAATGAAGATGTTAGCGGCGTTTGAACTTTTGCCGTTTTTGAGGCGAAAATGGCGAACATGACGTCACTAAAACGTCAATTTCTCAAAAATTTTCCGACGGATTTCGCTCAAATTTTCAGGGAACGTGTCAAATTGATGTAAGAAAAGGTACTGAAAGTTTGGCGGCGCTGCGCGCCGCCGTTTTTGAGATATTGCAAAAATTCGCGAGGGGGGGTAAAATTTACCCCCCCCAGCCCCGCGCGGGCTAGGGAAGGAGGTAATTTTGGGCTGTGACGTCACATATTTGAAAGTTTGTGTTTGGAATATGGGAAGCCTAAGATGTTTAATGAAAAATAATTGCTAGAACCGTGTTCCTGGTCATCCAATCTATAAAGTCGGGCACAATTTAACTGGTTTTAACAACATTTTAGAAGGTGGGATAGTCCCTTTAACTGCACAAAAATTTGCGAAGCTCAGTTGGGCAACGGCTGGCTGGTGATTGCATGTTTTTTATTTGCTGCTTTCAAAAAATATTTTGGTGTCAAAACATTGTAAATATCAAAGAAGGTAAATAATTTTTATGCCCCTTGCTATGGTCGTGAATGTGATACATTAACATGCGTGTACTGTGTCCCAAACAGTTTGTTTCAGGGTGTAGTTTTATGGCTAACAAATTGTGCTGATTAAATGTTAATTCGGTACCTTGGGGTAAGATGCCCCCTGCCCTGATGGGGAAAGACGCCCCCCTAAATCCGTAGGCTTTCAAGCAACCCGTCAAATCATTTAATACATACTTGTGATGAGAGACAAAATCCGATCTGGGACTATGGAGAGTTCAGTACGGTCGGGTGCTCCCCATGCCGGTCTCTCGGCCCACACAGCGACTTTTTGGGTGGCATCTGACTCTGAGAGCCCTCACGACGGCCTCTGTGAGCCCCATTATTGGCTCCAAGGCCCCTCACGACATCCTTTGAGGGCTCCCACGTTGGCTCCACGGGCCGTGCTGGCATCTGAGGTCCCCACGATGGGCTCGAGGGCCCTCAGGCATCATGAAGACCTATAAGGGCCCCACAGCGGTCTCCGAACGCCACCACGGAGGCTTGTTTGGCCGCGCTGGACTATGATGGCCCTAACGATGACCTCTGAAGCCCCTTACGACTACTTTTGAGGGCCCTTACGATGACGTTTAGTGTCTACTGCAGGCTCGAAGGGACTACTGATTCGTTCAGGCAATTAACGTGCCCATTTATGTCACTTATAGTGCAGGGGGCAATGGGGCATCTTCCCTAACGCCAGGGGGCGTCTTCCCCACCCTGTGGGGTAAGATGCCCCCTTTCACTTCTTCAGGAAAATGCTTAATAGCAAAAAAGTTTTCATATTTCAGGCACACAAGTGCGATATTTTTTGGAGAAAAATTATGTCAGCTTTCGTTGAAACTCCAAGTTTTTGCTTTCCGATCGTCATTTTCGAATAATATATGAAATTGTAAGACCCTGGGCATCTTACCCCACTCTCCCCTACCTGGTAGGTGGCGGCCAGAGACGTGGTTGTGGCCCTGCTAACCACATGGTAACTCTGGCTGGTCGCGTCGGTCATATGAAGCAGGGTCACACCGTCCTAAGGGATTTGGTTGGACAAATACAGCAGTAACATCAACAAGCATTGTGAAGTATTCAATTCACTATCAGAATGCTACACAGTACACACGTAGCTGTGGCATTAAAAAAGCATCACTACGCTTCCTTAGGCTGCAATGAGGACATTTGACCGGTACAATGAAGGTAACATTGTGCTCTAAACAAAAGTTAAGTTAACAAAAAAATTTTCAATGATACATTTCAAATATAAGACAAATAATTGGTAACTATCGCAAGAAAAATCTGAAAAGGGCTTATAAGAAGCTTAAAATGACTTTCCGGGTGTTTGCCAGCCAGAATGAGATCTAACGTGTGTAGCGTGCGTAGCGTTCTTTTATAGTTGATTAAGTACATGGCAGATTCAGGCTTAACCCGCGCGGGGCTGGGGTCTTCAGCCGAACGCGCGGGGCTGGGGGGGGTAAATTTTACCCCCCCCTGTTATCTCCCGAACTAATGGTCCGATTTGGAAAATTCAAACGCCAATCGAAAGCTCTCATCACGAACAACTAAAAACATGTACTTAATTTAAAGTTTGAGGTCGAGTTCAAGGTCAGGTCAAGGGTACAAATTGCAAGTTTCTACAGTATCGGCCTTGCACCGTAGTTGCCGAAGAATTGAGTCATGGACTGAGACTGATTGCCCAAAACGTGTTCTTAGGCTACCAAAACAATATTCGTTGCATACAATATCATTCAGAGGTCAAGGTCAAGGTCAGGTCAGGTCAGGTCAGGTCACCAAAAAACAAAATATAGAAAAGGGCATGTGCGACACATGTTTTATGGGTCATTTTACTCATAGAATTCAATAGGCACACTCAATAAGTGATATGGACCACCTCTGGATGAATTTCAGGTCGAGGTCAGGTCAAGGTCAGGTCAAGTGCGGTCAAATTTTGAGGTTGGTTGTTAACCCTCGCCCGCACATGCCATTTTCCCATCCTAGAACGCACATGGGGGGGGGGGTTGCCACCCCCCCCCCCGCGCCATTTCGTTCCTGTTGGAGATAGAGCTTAGCGGTAAAGACCAAAAAGATTCTTTGGGAAGAGACAAATCCAATGATACCCAGTTTTACCTTCTCAGGTCAGTCATTGACCTTCCAGGTCAGGTCAAACTAAAAAATGTTGCTGTTTTAGGTCACCGTTGGATATCAAGCGCGCTGCTTGTCATATACCGATGACGATGCCGTTTTCTGGTGCCAAGCCAGCTAGAACCTCTTTGTCACACTACCCGACCAGGTTTTTGCTGCTGAGGTCATCTCAGGTCAAGTTAGGTCAAGGTCAATAATATGTGTTTGTATGTATGTGTGTGTCTGTGTGTATACTGATGTGTGCACCGATTGTTTATGTGTCCATATTACATGAAATCATGATCTGAGAAGCTTTTATCAAAAATGTAGTCAAAAAATTTCAAAAAAAGTAAATTCAGCTTGCCTAAAACGCAATTATCTTAGATGACCTAGGTTGACCTTGACCCTGACCTTGACCTCTGTACATCGTCGAACAACATGTTTCATGATAGGTGGGAGGTAGGATTGGCATAAAAGGCCGAAATCAAGGTGTTAAAAGCTCACAAGGCCCATAGCCAACGCAAGATGTTGAGAATTGGCCATTTGGGTCATGACATGACCTGAAAAACAAGGTCTTATCTCCGAAACCAAAAACCACAGAAACTTGAAATTTTCAGTAAACATCAAGAAAGGATAGAAGGGCAGCTATACGAAAAATCAGCCTTCTAGCTCTAAAAATGTTGAGTGCAGAGCAGAAAGACTACCTGGGGGGGTGGCAACCACCCCCCCCCCGCCCATGTGCGGGCGAGGGTTAAGGCCTAAAAAGGTGTCTATCTGATGCAGTTTTTCACGGCGAATCGAATGGTGCTATTTTTGTTTCCGTGCGAGGTCTAGAACTTCAAAAAAAAATCATTTTTCAAAATTTGTGTCGTGACGTCATGAAATTTTGAATAACTCCCACATTTTTGAACCGATTCTTCTAAAAATTGGTATGTAGGTGCACATAGACCACTTCTCTGACATATGTTCCGGTTTTTGGATACACCTAAAATTTTGGATTTTATTATTATTTTCCCAAAAAAGTCAGTTTTTTGAAAAAAATTTGGGCCAAAATCCAAAATTTTCAGAAAACCGAGATAGCCATTTGATAGACAAAGTAGAATTACGTATAACCTTTTTTGTTACGTCTTGATTCCTTTAAAAATGAAGATGTTAGCGGCGTTTGAAATTTTGCCGTTTTTGAGGCGAAAATTGCGAACATGACGTCACTAAAACGTCAATTTCTCAAAAATTTTCCGACGGATTTCGCTCAAATTTTCAGAGAACGTGTCAAATTGATGTAAGAAAAGGTACTGAAAGTTTGGCGGCGCTGCGCGCCGCCGTTTTTGAGATATTGCAAAAATTCGCGAGGGGAGGGTAAAATTTACCCCCCCAGCCCCGCGCGGGTTAAACGATTGCATAACATAGGGGAGAGTGGGGCACATTCGTGCATGGGGCACATTCGTTTTCAGCAGTTTATGGGAACACGAGTGACTGCACGAGCTAAAGGTAAGTTATGAAAATATGTCTATCATTGCCGCCCTTCGTTCACTGTAGGAGACAACACTGTACCTGATGTCATGCTTGATAAAAACGCAAATTTGTCATATTCGTGGGCTTTCCAAACTTTTCTCATATCATCCATTTTCGTGATCCTGACTCGGAAATGTGGTTTAACCCGCGCACCGACGGGGGGGGCGGATATCCGCCCCCCCTGAGGTTTTTCGCGAATAGCGGGAAAACCGCGGCGCGTAGCGCCGCGAAATTTGGTATGACTATAACCTCATCAATTTTACACATGGTGTGCAAGTTTGAACCTCCTACCTTTTAAGGTCAGGTCACCAGGTCACTTTGAATGACCCAACCTCAAGTCACTTTTTTGCAACTTTGTCACCATGCCAGAGCTACAGTAGATGTCGGAGGCCTTTGAAAGTCGCAGGATATTATTAGGTCATTAGTAGCTACAATTTGTATATCTCGGAATTTTGATATCGGTGACCTAAGGTCAGGTCAATTTCGCGACCTCCCCATTATAAGTCAATGGGGGAAAAATCAACTCCCTGTTTTTACCACTAAAACGGGTCGGAATGGCCCCATATACCATACATGACTTCATATACGATCAACCTTCACTACCTTGAGGTCTGTTTTGCTGTTGGGCAGCTGTGAGGTCATGTGACGTCATCAAAGGTCACCAAAGGTTTTTGGCCAATAACTCCGTACAGGAACAAGATACAGACGCGTGGATGGTCTCATTGTGTTCAGCTCGTCAAGACGCATCGAATGATATACATGATGACCTCGAGGTCACGTGACCTGAGGTCAACCTTTGACCTTGACCTTTCGAGGTCAACATATATACCATTCGATGCGGATTGACGAGAGGATCACGATGATGCCCTTAGTTTGTTCCTATCTTGACTAATTCGAAAGTTATTCGAGAAAAACTCTCCATATCTAGCGCCGCCATTTTGACTTTTTCGACCCCTGTGACGTCATCTTTGACCTGACCTGAAAATGACCTTTGTAAAAATTGTAGATCCTGGCCGTGCGTATCCGATGCCGTTTACCGCTTGTCGCTATCTTGCTTCGTTCTCGAGATCTCAGGGGGGGCGGTCATCCGCCCCCCCCCCCCCGTCGGTGCGAAGTTGGCGCAGACCCCCGTCGGTGCGCGGGTTAACTTTTCAAAATTGGGTCCGATGAAGCACACTCTATTCACGGAACTGCTGCAAACTTGTTTGTTGAAAAAATGTCATTTTTCAATAAGAAATTTTGAATTATATTACAAATAGCGTTGTGGGGCAGGTTCGTGCACGCACTGCCTAGGGACACATTCCTGCATATTTTTTTCGTTTTTGCGATTTATGACTTTATCTGTAGTAGCAACGCTCGCCTGACTCAGTCTCGGCTGCTTCCGACGTCGTGACAAGCAATTCACGTGACCTTGGAGAGGTCACGGAGGCGGGTCGATGGCCGGCGGTTGGCACATTCTTGTTGGTCAGCCCATTCTTTCTACAAATGTTGTGCAATGCATTCTTGTGGAAAGGAATCAAGTAAAATGACCCCCTGCCCATTTCTTTTGGTAAATTTCTGGCAATGCCCGGTAATTCATTTAATTTTGCAGGGTGCACGGAAGTGCCCCACCCCATGCACGAATCTGCCCCATACCTGGGGCAGTTTCGTGCAAACGTTAAGAGTTATTAAAAGTCATTTTTTCTAATAGAAGCGGTAACTTTAGAGGATAAGTTTTAAAGAGGAAAAATATGTGCAATAGTTCCTTTACATACTACAATCAACAATTTTGCCGTTGCACTAACCAAAGAACAGATATATGGATTTATCCATTTTTTGCACGAATGTGCCCCACTCTCCCCTATGTCAACGTAATCAAATGACGGTCAAAGACGCCAAAGCCGCTGAGTGGTCCAATTCTCTTGCATTTTATTCAGTGAACCCGAATTGCATGAAATATAGGTATTATTTAATCACACTTTTTCGATATTTCTCACCTTGCGTCAGACGCCATACGCCGTGAAAAAATAACTAGTACTTGTTTATCAGCCGAGCCTTTAATCCTACTCGCGATCTGGATCCCTGGGGACAGAGCGCGAGGTAGCGGGGCAGATATTTTCCTCCATCGCAGCCCGTATCAGCCCAGCGGCACATCAATCGGCACTAAGTGACGTTTTAAGCGTCCTGACGCGATGGTCGCAATAAGGCCGCTCCGTATAACCCTTAGCACCTCATTAGTCGGATGTGTGGACATTTAGCGCCCGGCCTGCATACCGAGTACACGGTGCAGCGGCACGCCGCACCACTTCTAAACGTCCCCGCGGCCGGCCGGCGCCCATTAACGCTGTGAGACCCGGCTCCAGCTACACCAAGGTGACGAGCATTGTGGGTAACACAGGGACAAGTGTTCAGCTGTGTGGTTTACTGCCCAGACTGACCCGCGCTTGACTGAGCCTCCAGCCAAACGCGATTGACTGAGGAGGGTGGGGGCGTTTAACGCCCCCTAGATTATCCCCGAACTAGGCACCGTGTTAGTAGAAGCGGCAACAATCCTGACATTTGGAATTTTAGATCATGTGACTGATCTTTTTTTTAGCACACATTGTATTGGATCACAGGTCTATCACACACCCATCACACACCCGTCACACCAGGGGACACAGCACTGACCTCTCGACCTGTCAGTCTTCTCCGCACGGGTCACATGAAACCACGTGCGGTATAAACACTGCAGTGAACTCGCCACGCGGTGACAGAAGCACTGACACACGTCAAAATCACCTGCGACCGTCGCAGCACTATAATGATCATGTGACTGATCAATGTCAGGTCGAAGGTATAAATTGAGCATATTTACATTTAAGGCTTGGCTACACTATGCGTTTTCTGCGTGCGTTTTTTGCGAGCTTGCGTGATTTGCGTAACCGTTCTAGAAAGAAACGACATTACGTTTTTGTTATATGTTTTTCATATAAGCTTTTAATTAATATAAAAGTTTTCATAAACTTTTATATTAATATTAAAGAAGTTATATTAGTAGGTAATAACCTTTTTTCTAGAACGATATTACGCAAATCACGCAAACTCGCAAAAAAAACGCACGCAGAAAACGCATAGTGTAGCCAGGCCTTTAGGGTTCCATAGAACGCAGTGTCGAAGATATCACGTGTCGGGTCGCGGCCGGCCGGCCGCGGACCATTTTCAGAAGTGGCGGGCAGACCGTGCGTCGAGTACTTGCTTTCTCGCGCGGCGGTACTGGGGTTCACTAGCATTGTTTAAAATATTTTCATTTGCCATGAACTTGAAATTATACACTGTAATTAACGATCATTTGTCAATTATTACAAGTTCTTCAAAAATCTTCTTTGAAAGCAAATGATTTCATTTCACTCAAGAATTGTCTTGTCCACCACTACAACCGCCACCCAGCCGCCATCCATTGGAAGAGATAGGCTCTGCGGCACAAAGTGTCGTTTTAAACTGGACTGGGAACCAATGTGTGATGACATTTCGAGCTAAATTTATGCTCATTGTGTTCCTAGAAGCATTGGGAACAACGCCCTGACTGTACATTTTTAGATTTTTGCCTCTACATGAAAATATTTACAATCAAGTACTTTGCGAGCGCAGTTTAGAAGCTCCCGTAATGTTAAAGTCCTATCTCATACAAGTATGTAAATACTGCTCTAGGGAACCAACAGTTCGCATCGTACTAGCTTTAAATTATATCCATATTGTTCCCAGTACTTTGCTTAACACTGTGGCGAGTGTACATTTTTCGTTTTTTGCTTTACAAGCGTAAAATTCGTCTGGTTTTACACCACTTCATTCGCCTCCATAGCTCGGTAACGGCGCCGCGCGGCCCGGCCGGCCAGCGCCCGCTGTAGTTCCAAACACTGCCCGACAGATGGCAGGCGCAGAAGTGGTCCCAGCCGTCCCGGTACGAAGTGCAAGATCTTGAAAATCTAGAAAAGACGTTGAACCAGGTAACGTAAACATCTTTGTAAAAGGATAATGCATGACACATGAGGTGGCTCTGAAATTCCCGAGACAAAGCCTTTTTCAGTTTGCCAAGCATTGCAAGTGATGCTGAAGATTAATGTGCCAAATTACAATTTATAATGAGCAAATATTGTCTTGAAATCTCGTTAATGGAGGTAAACAGCCGTCTAGGGTCGTAACCACATCGCGGCGCCGTCAGTGGAGCGGCGCGGCTCCATCTTCATACACAACCGGGACGGCGGAGGATCATCGCTCAGACGGCCGGCGACAGTATCACGGGACATTTATGAACTCCGGCGACGGTACCGACGGCCGTGGCGACCCCTCCTGGCCCCTCCACAGGTCAGCGGGGCGGTCATTCTGAGCGCAGTGTCTTCACCCGCGCGTGTGTGAGTGTGGGGGTGCCCGCGCTGACGGCCGAGCGGCGTCTCGGAGGTGCCGGCGGTGGTCGCAGGACAGGCCGGACCATCGTGGCCGCTTTATGGGCCGGCCGTCTGAACATGATTGCCTGTGAAAGAGGTACGACTGTCGATATGGGGCCTCTGGGACGGAAATAACGCCGCGGCGGCGATCTGTGGCGCGCCGGCCGGCCGCTCCGGGCCGCCGTGCCGTGTCGCCACCGACGGACAATGGCCGGCGCAGTGAGGGTGGGCCGCTTCAGCTGACATCGGCGCAGACAGGAGTGGACGAACAATCGCAGTCGATGGGTTTAGTTAGGTATAAACAGAGCATGTGACGGCTTTCCTGGTTGAGCGGCAACGACTGGCAGAGTTCTTTTTGTATGCTGCCCCAAGGGGATAGACGTGCCAGCAAAGATGAGCTTCTTAGAGCTTGATCTCGCTTATCTAAAACATTATGGGTCGTCATAAACTTTATGGATGCGGGACACCTCCAGATTTATATAATAAATCCATCCGTTTGATGTTCCAGCTAAAATTATAAAACCCGGACCAGTCTTGGGCCAAGGATCAATGCAAGGGTAATTCAAGGACTTCAGCAAGCAAAGTAACAGGATGCTTTACCTGTTATTCTTGCATGTGAGACATAAAGTAGATAGTAAACAGCATTTTCATTGATTGAGTCGTACACCTCTATACATCGGAGCATATACATGAGTATGTACATAGGTTCATGATTGAACAGTTATCATGTCCATGGCCCAGCGCCAGCATCCAGGTCAATTGAGGCCACTTCATAAAAGGGAGTGTGCCGATTTCAGAGCAAGAACTTCACCTTCATTTCATGATAGACATTGAGTGGCTAATCCATACAGTCTCAAGTCCTTACCTTAGGTATGTGCATAAACGGGAACATGAAGCACTTAACTATCCGACACACTAAAAATTATTTCTTACTTGATTAACAGTTTATAGTTGATATTGCTTCCCTTTCAACTGAAGCAAAACTGCCAGCAGCCTTACCTTTCATCATGCCGCGCCTCCGTCTGACGGTGACACCAATCGCCGCTATACGTTTTCGCCCCAGCGCTGCTGATCAATCGCTGCCGGTTGAACTCGGGGCGGATACATTACGGATCACTACCTACCAGTCATCCCCTCATCGGCGGGCTGCCCGGGGGAGGTCGGCAGCTGCACCTGTTACAGGATGATTGCAGTTTGAACGCGGCTCCTCCGATGTTCGTTAGTCCGCACCGCCGCGCCGCCGGCAGAGACTCGGAGAAAGATTGGCGGAACGAGACGAGGAGAACGATCACCGAACGAGTGAACGAGCACAGACTGAAGGTCGGAGGTGAGGCTGATATGAGTTTGAGAAGCGTGCTGATTTTGATGACAGTGATGAAACCAGCCAGCCATTCACTTGTTTGAAGAGAACATAGGCGTGGATCTGCACAATGTAAGTCCCTTTGTAAGTACTTTGTAGTACCTACACAATGTCTACCTATGCAATCATAGGCGGCGGAACGGGGAGGGCACCGGGGCACCGTGCCCCCCTTTGATTTTGGCATTTTAACATTAGCCCTATGGGCGTTGCATTGAAAGAATGGGACCAAAAGTCGGCAGTGCCCCGGCCCCCCTTAATTGAAGGTGTTCCGCCGCTACTGTATGCAATAGTGCACAGTTAAGTTATACTAACTTCGACACATTCATTTATATAACTACTGGATACCAAGTTATCATTCGACAGAACATTTATTGATTTTACAGTGTTTTCTATCGTGACACTACGCCAGTTAGGGTAGCCTGGGGCAAGACGCCCCAGATAATTTATTTTGCTACATAACTTTTGTCCTACATAACCTGGAAGGCCAAATTTGTGCTCAATGCGTTCTTTGGACATTTTACTTTAAAGTCCACCCCTCAAATTCATTCACTTATGATCGGACTCCCAGCTAGGAAGTGGTTTGTGAAGCAACTGCAAATAGGGCGTTTTGCCCCAACCCCAGGGCAAAACGCCCCACGGCCTGGGGCAAGAAGCCCCATACTCTAGATTAAAGATTAAACATGCTAGTTGACTAAATCTTATATGAGAGGTCCGTTAGACCTTGGGAGGCACGGCACTGAAGTTAGCACCTTCCATCCTATCAGGTGTTCAGCTACGACACTATTGTATGAGCAGGTTTTTCACCTGCCTCATAAGGCCAAATAATAAATTATTGCAATGCAAATGTTAACAAAATACTTCCTTTGCCATCCAGTTGCTGAGAAAAGTACATATGAATGCATAGAAACATACCATTCGCCAGCTACCGAACATTAGGAAGTGGGTAGTCCGAAAAACACATGAGGTAAAACGCCCCATGGGGCTTTTTGCCCCGCGACCTACTGGGGCGTTTTACCCCATCACGTAGTTCGGTCAGAGAACAACGCCTTGCACTCCAGGAAGACATAATTTAACACGAACCAACCCGGCATTATAAGCGTTAGACAATAGTTGTTCAAAATACATAAAAGTCGTTAACCTGATGTGGACGATAAAAGAACGCCATGATGCATAATCTGACAACAAAACATAAAAATCACTCCAAAAACACATTTTTGGCTATATCTCCCTAAAGAGTCATCACAATTTCTTTCCAGTCTGCTCATATAATGATCGTATAGTGCACGTTTTATAGAAGAGAGGATGTTTCCCCAGAACCTTGCCAGTTCCGAGAAACATCGGTGAGGCGTTTTACCTCGGCGGGGCGACTTGCCCCGGTCTACCCTACGTGACAGCTCAGAGAACTGTGACGAAGTATGTATGTGCGCTAGACGTGCGTACGAGCGCGCGATGTCAGCCCATGTTCGATTGCTGCCGAATTAAATATGACATCGCACACACCTTTACGGACATTGGTGAGACGAAGTTTTCAAATGGAATCATCTACTAACTCCAGAAAAGGTCATTCAAGCTGAAAGTTCTACTTGTCTGAGGCTGCCACAATTCACTTGAAACTTATCTTGGCCCGTTTAGTTTAACGCACAAAAGGTGACACTTTGGCTTCTTTAATTGAATTAAAATGAGGGAGGGTGATGGCCAACTCAGCTGAAGTGCCCTGAGGTCAACTTAAGGCGTCCGGGGTCAGCTGTAGTGTCCGGGTTCAGTTAGTTGTAGTGTCCCGGTCAGCTGTATAGTGTCCGCAGGTCAGTCAGCTGTAGTGCCGGGTCAGAGTGGTGTCGGCTATAGTGTCTGGTGTCAGCTGTAGCGACCGAGGTCAGCTGTGGAGTGTGCGGGCCTCCGGGGTCAGCCATGGCTGTAGTGCCTGGGGTCAGTTATATAGTACCTGCAGATCAGTGGGTCGGCTGTAGTGTCCGGGGTCAACTTGAGTGTCCACTCCCCAGGGTCAGATGTGTCCCAGGTCAGCTGTAGTGCCTGTGTCAACTGTAGTGCCTGTGTCAGCTGTATGTAGTGACCGGGGTTAATTGTAGTGCCTGGATCAGCTCTAGTGCCTGGGTCAGCTGTATAGGTGTCCGTTGCCAATAGTGGTGTCCGAGCTCAGCTGTAGCGTCCGGAATGAGCTATAATGGCCAGGATCAGTATAATGCTCAGGATAAGCTATAGTGTCCCGGTCAGCTGTGGTACAAAGGATTAGCTATAGTGCCCGGGTCAACTGTAGTATCGGGTCTCAGCTGTAGCGTCCGGGGTCAGCTGTAGTGTCGGGGGTCAGCTACAATGTCCCGATTAGCTGTAGTACCCAGGATCAACTGTAGTGTCCGGGTCAGCTGTAGAGTCAGGGTGAGATGCAAGTGTCCGGGCCAGCTGTAGTGTCCGGGGTCAGTTATAGTGTCCGGGTCGGCTGTAGCGTCCCAGGTCATCTGTAGTGTCCCGGTCAGCCGCTGTGCCGCCACCGGACGGTCGATCCCGCTGTCCGCCCACGGTCCATCTCGTTGAGGCGGTCGCCGTCGACTGCCGTGCCGCCGGGGGCTATCGAATCTGGAGGCTCCGTCAGCGAGTCGGCCGCCTCCGTGACAACGAGCCCTCTACGGCCGCCGCGGTCAGGGTCAGAGGTCAAGGTCGATGACCCGGTCTCCCTCAGTGGTCAGCTCAGGTGCGCCCTAAGGCACTGTCAGATAATCCCCCTGTCCGGCCGAGCCGCTGAGATCACCGGCTCAATGAACACCTCTCTGAGGACGCGCACGCCGCACACGGCTGGCGGAGCCTCGTTACTGAGCGGCAGCCTGAGGCTGGATGTAGCGAGACGGCTCAGCAGCGGCGGGACATGGCTGACGGGCACGGATTGTCGTCCGGACGAGATGAATTGCGGTCGAGACTAAAACAAAACTGAGGCGGCACACATTGAGACAGAATTGAGAATGGGTTACAGCGTCAGCTATGCTGGGACGGTTTTGAGACTGCACTATAGCCGACTGAGGCGAGATTGAAATGAGATTGAGGAAACACTTAAAAGGTGGAAAGTAGACACTGCTACCTATTTTATTGAGAAAGTGCCAAGTCAATAAAATATGGCAATGAGTTTATATCAAATTTCAACTTTGCTGGGATAAAACTGATACATAGTGGAATCTGCTCGCTCTGCCGGCTCGTTAGCTGGCCTCGTTTGGTGACACGGCCCCCGGCGGCGGCACTGACGCGGCCGGAGCCGGCCGGCCGTCGTCCAACACCCGCCTCTCCAGTCGCGCTGTCAGGATTAAAAATGGAGCGCAGCCCCGACATCATCGTCATACGTCATTAGATAGATGGCACCATTCTGAGAGCAGCCTTTTGAGGCCACGAATAGAAGCGACGCAGCTGTTGGCGCAGACGCGCTCATGGCTCTGCAGTTGTACGACTATCATTTACAATATTCGGAGGATACGATGAAATATTGCTTATCATTCGAGCGGCTGTGTGTGAGATTTGGATTTATTCTACGTGGGTAACGCGTATGGTCAGACTTTTGCCAGAGTTCCAGATTTCGAGGAATCCATAATTTAAGCTTGCATTGAATTCTAAAAGCTGGGTTACAAGTTATGGATCTTCAGGATTCGGTGTATGAAATTCTGATCTTCTCTGAATTTTTAGATAAAGCTGATCAGCAAATAGTTCAAGAAAAATACATAGGTGCAGTACCATAGAACATATTTTCGGTCTTAAAAAATGCACCCCATTGAACATTTTAAATCACAATTAATCACCCCGCGTTTTACATTACCTCATCTCATGGAAAAAGTCGTAAAATAATCAATGTTTGGAAGGGAGAGAGAGAGAGAGAGAGAGAGAGAGAGAGAGAGAGAGAGAGAGAGAGAGAGAGAGAGAGAGAGAGAGAGAGAAGAAAAAAATATGTCGATATTGAATTGCCTGATTTGTTTCCATAGCATTATTTGCAAAAGGTTTATTTTCAATGCAAACACGACAGACATGATGTTGCACTTCGACAGTTCACGCGAAGCAGCACATTTTTAGCGACGTGCTCAGTTACTCACACTCATAGAGCTGCTCATACATGATAGCCTAAGGAAAACACTGCCCCCAATACCGGTCATGCAGCTCACAGAGGGCACTGATCCCTATAATGGTTGGGTCAATGATCCTATAATGGTGTGTAGCATGTTCTCCAAAGTTAAATGTCTACGACGGTTGTCGCATCCAATCATTGCTCTTTTCGCACCTCTCCTCTGCTTATGACATGACGTCACTGTGAAACGTTCGCCTAAATCTAGCCCGCAATGAAAGCGAAACGGTAAAAAATGCGGGGGCATTGCTGACTAGCATCAACGAACATTTCACATCGGTGACATAAATAAATAAAAAAGCTTTAAAAAAATGTCAGGCAAGATCTTCTCATAATTGGTTAACGCACAGAGGCGGCAAATATAATATGCCTAGCATATTCCTAAGATGAAAGTATGAAGGCAGCAAAGACCTTTCGTTAATCGTTACCATACAATCTTCTTAAAATCGTTCATCGTTAATTGCTAGTCGTCATTCGTTAAATCGTTAGTAAGTGCGAAAGACGAATATGCAAAAATGTGTCTAACTCTTACTTACTAACGATTTAAAGACTAGCGATTAACGATTAACGATTTTGCGACGATTGTAAAGATAACAATTAGCGAATACTCCGAAGATGTTATAGTTAAGTATGTAAATATGATGCCCAGTTGATATAACAGGTTGGTATGAGTTAAAATAGGATAATAACTTCATAAATGACAAACTTCAGTACAGAAATGTCTTCGACTTTGGCACCACTTACAGACGTCATTGAACCATTTGCGTTCAAAAACATCCAAGCATCAGTACCCCATCAACATTGCTGATCATCAACAGCAGATCACCTGAAAAACTGTGATCGAGAGCACACACGGCTTTCCGTAATGGCTGTCTCATCGGGTAGCCGAGCAGACTCTACAACAAACAGCGGCCTGCGAACCCGCTACCTCATCAACAGGTTATGGCTCCTTTCTAAGACCCCAGGACACTCAGACGCTGCTGTTGACGTGATAACACTTGGCTCACATCACAACACGGTGACAGTCACATCAAAGCTCTGACGTCACGTCATCTGACGTCACCAGAACAGGGCCAGCGGGTCCTGTGACATCACTGGGTGTGACACTGTGACACAAACACTGTGACACTGTGACACAAACACTGTGACACTGTGGCACTGTGACACTGTGACACTGTGCGGCCGGGGCCCGGGGGCGCGCTGGCGGGCCGCCGTCTGTCTGTCCAAGGACCCGGCACCGCTCAACTTCCGCCACTCGATGGAAGCGGCTCGCCCACCCGGCATGTCACAAGGTATCCTGCAGCGGCGCGGCCGCGCGGCCAGCTCAGCGCCTGTTTTGGCTCCCATTGCCGGCGAGGTATGTCGCCAAGTTCACTCGGTCACCGGGCACACTCCGAAGTTCTCCGCCCAGAAGCACTTGCTGCGACTTCCCCTCCCTCCCTCATGGGGGGCGTCAAGTAGTTCAGGGCTGATCCCGGCGGCCGCCGCTCAGTTCCGCCGGGTGTCACTGAGTTCCGCACACCTCCGACCGGCCAGGGGTCGGCTGATGCGACTGGTTATCATCTGACGCAGACGGCAGTCGTCATCAGTAGGGCTGACGTCAGTAAGACCGCTGAGCGCGCCGGACTCGCAGAGCCGTGCTGCATGGCCGCCGGGTGTTCTCCTGCCGCACAACACGCAGTCAGAGGTCAGGGTGAGCTCAGGTCAGAGGTCAGGGCGGTTCAGGTCAGAGGTCGGGGTGGTACAGGTTAGTGGTCAGGGCGGCTCAGGTCAGAGGTCAGGGTGGCTCAGGTCAGAGGTCAGGGTGGCTCAGATCAGAGGTCATGGCGGTTTAGGTCAGAGGTCATGGTGTGCTCAGGTCAGGGGTCAGGGTGGCTCAGATCAGAGGTCAAGGCACAAAGGTCAGAGGTCAGGGTGATTGAGGTCAGAGGTCAAGGTGCTTCAGGTCAAAGTTCAGGATGGTTCAGGTCAGAGGTCATGTGGACTAATGTAAGAACTCTCGGTTTTCGGGTCAGAGGTCAGCTCAGACTTCATGGCCATACTTAGAGGGCAAACATCGAGGCATATTTCAAGGAAAGCGTTAGTTTAGGTGATACAGATGGTATAAATAAGTCAAAACACACCAGCTGCACTTAACCACCTCCTTATGTCAGAACGATTTTTGACTGCATCTTCACCCAAAGGCCGTTCAATATTTCTTTGCATGGCTGTCAGCAAAAGTGGACCAAGCCGTTGGCTGCAGACGAGAGATATCCACCGTTCTAGGAAAGGGCACGAATAATAAAGACATTTGTCAGAAGTCATCCGGTTTTATTGGCTACAAATTTATTGCCGCCCAAATCAGAGATGTATCCGCATTGAAATTAGGTTGGCTTGGATGCTTCAAATAAATTGTAGCATATTTGGATGAAGGATTTTCAGAGAATATTAACAGCTACTTACACAGTGAACAGTATATCTCTGAAATTTGTTTTTAGTCTGGGCTTCGCGAGCAGCGGCGGCATTATTAAATGGACGGCGCGCGATCCCTGTAGTCTGTAGGCCTGAAACTCGGACACTTTATCTTCATCTCAGAAACGATATTAAAACGTCCGCTGTTCCAAACTAACCAGTGTACCTTAGCTCGGTTTCTTCCATGCATCCTCGGGCCGGTCACTCAATAAAAGACACGTAATGCATATTTATAGCCCTAAGTTTAACCCGCGCCCGGCTGGGGGTCCTGGATTTCCACGCCCTGCTGGGGGGGGGGGGGGTGTTTGAACACCCCCCCCCCCTTCTAACTCGGCTCCTGGGCCACGTAGCGATACGCGGAAGGCGGCGTTCGAAAGAGCGTCAAAAATAATGAGGAAATCACTTCGGTCAATTTTTTGGTCAGGTCAAAGGTCAGGTCACCAGAGGTCATTGAAGGCAAATTTTCGCCGATTTCCAGGTCGAATGTCGAAAATTTCCAAGAAGCCAACGCATAACTCGGGAACCAATAGAGCTACAGCGCCGCGGAAAAGCGCATTCGATAGCCCTATTAACGCCCTTTCTGAGTGATTTTCTCAGATTTGACCTAACGTCAACGGTTTTGCCTGCAGGGGGCAAAAACTGCAAAAATAGCCGATTTTTTCGGAAACAGTTTTTCTGCAATAACTTTTGACCCAAGCATTGTGCGAGCTTACTTTTACCGGCATCGTGTTCCTCTCGTCAAGACGCATCGAACGAACTATAATTTGACCTTGAAAGGTCAACTTGAAAATTTGACCTCAGGTCAAGGTCATGACCTGACCGGAAAGGGTCATGTTGCATATCAGTCGATCCGTATCGTCGAGCTGAACACATCTAAGGCGTTTTCATCGCTCTAGCATGCCTCTATCAAAAGTTATTTGCGAAAAACTGTTAGATACCATTCGTGACCTAAGATGACCTCAGGGCATAAATAGGGGTCACAGACACCATTTTCATGTTCAGTGTGTCTAAACCACTTGTAATTCAGTGTTTGGGAGTGTTTATAATGTCTTTCGTCCAAAACAGGCGCATTTCAATTTTCTCCCATTGACTTATAATGGTGAGGTCGCAAAATTGACCTGACCTTAGGTCATCGATATCAAAATTCTGAGATATACATTTTGTACATGCTAATGCTCTTAGCAATCGCTGAAAGTTTCAAAGCGATCGGTCACTCGGTGTAGCTATGACAGACATTGAAACTTTTTATGAGGTGAGGTCACTTCGAGTGACCTGGTGACCTGACCTTGAATGACCTTGGTCTGAAATTTTCACAACATGTGTAGAATTGATGTATGATAAGGTGTACCAAAAACGGCGGCGCTCCGCGCCGCCGTTTTTGAGATATTCGCGAAAAACCACAGGGGGGGGGGGTGTTCAAACACCCCCCCCCCCCCAGCAGGGCGCGGGTTAAGCTCCATTAAACAGAAAATAGCCACTCCATTGCATCCACCGTATAGAGCCGCGATATGGCCGGAGAGCGACGGTCGGGACG
The DNA here is from genome assembly GCF_019059575.1 of Amphibalanus amphitrite. Classification (NCBI taxonomy): domain Eukaryota; kingdom Metazoa; phylum Arthropoda; class Thecostraca; order Balanomorpha; family Balanidae; genus Amphibalanus; species Amphibalanus amphitrite. The sequence goes on from NW_024881922.1 coordinate 519,848, forward strand.
GCGGTCATCTGACATCAGCCGGCCGCTGGGTCCGATCCCCGCCCGGCCATCCTCCTAACGGGTCGCCAGCTCCGCTTTTCATGTTCACTGCCAGTCAAAGTACGTGATCAATACAAGTTGGTACTGGCGTCAGGGCCTGGTAAGCCGGCTGGTGAGGCTCCCAGGCCGGGACGACGGCGAGTTTTGTCCTCAGCAGCAGCTCCAGCCCGGTCCACAGACCAACTTATAGTCGCCAGATGCAGGCAAACTTGGGTCGGTGACGCCGGTGCTTTATCACGAACGAAATCGGTGGCAAAGTCGAGTTTGGTGGAGATTAACAATGTGTTGGGCTCAACACCGTCGAGCAGTGTCCGTGATAACCGTCCGGCTCTGCCGGGTGGCGGGGACGTGTGCAGGCCCGCGGGGGCGGCCAGAAGGAGCCCGTCCCCGTGTCGCCGGGCAGACGAGCGGCCCTGGTCACGGCGTGCTGATGTCCTGAATGCGGCCGCTCAGATACACGAGTGGGAACGAGCCGACCGTTTAGCCGTCATGAATCACACTAATGGCCCGGCTATGCTCGAAATTAGAGCTCGCCGCCGCCGCTTCTGTCGTTCTCGCAGAGAGTCTCACCGAAATGGTCCCGGTCTGACAGAGTGGTGCTCGTTTTCTTCCGTGCGGTAAAACCTGGTGCCCGGAAAGGATGGAGGAGACGGTGTGCGTGTGTGGAAGCACGGACCCGGCGGGGAGCGGGGTGTCGCGGAGCCGCACAAAATCGCACTATCAACAAGGACGTAGGTACCGATACATGGTAACTCACAGAGCACCTGCCACCTATTGAGCTTCTGGGAATCGTAGGTAATCGCGTGTAGTTTCAGAGAGCCCCCAAGAGACGATGGGGAACCCCATCTGTTTGAAGGAAACCGTAGAAAACATCCAAAGAATATAAACTTGAAGTGCCAGAGAGAGCATTGCATCTTGACGTTGTAAGACGGCTGGCTTCATGCACGGCTGGCACCTCACGGAACTGTGCATATACATAGGGACACAGACAGGAGGTGCATGGGAGCGATGCACTTGCACATGCATATAGCCTATAGGAGCGGTGTAGACTGCGGAACGACATACAGCGCAGCAGGGGCGCTTTAGAAGCAAGGCGGGAGCAACAGTTGAGCGCCGTGCGAGCGACAGCTGAGCGGCGTGTGAGCGACAGTTGAGCGACAGTTGAGCGACAGCTAAGCGTGGTCCGAGCGATAGTCGAGCGACAGTGAAGCGGCGTGCGCGCGGTCGCGGACCTCCGACCGATCGTCCGTTCAGATTGCCGTCTCCTCCAGAGACCACCGGGCGAGAGCGTCATTTATTTCGGCCGCTCGGAGAAATAATGCGTACTGCGCTCCGGCCGCCTCACCTAATTGACACCGCTCCGATTTCTCTGCGTCAAATTACTTTCGGAGCACGTTTTATTTCCGCTGAGTGAGACGTACCGCTCTCGTTTGGAGTTTGAAAGGATCGTAACGCATTTCTCCAAACTGAGCTTCAGGCCTTTAATAATGATTCTGATATAAATGTACTGAACGATATCGAATGGCACTGTTTTAAATGGCTTATATAATTGTCGTAATCATAAACAGACTCGTAGCTTTTCGGAAAGGAAACTGTATGGTTTGGCAACAATGAATAAGGGCAAATGGTGAGTATTGCGTTCGAATTGGAACTTAAATTTGGAAGCCTCAATTTTAATTTAAGTCGGTTAAAATGTAACCATCATAGCTTCATGGTTCATTGATTCTTCAAGAGCCATACCAATTACCATTCTTAAAACGCTCAAAAACGTCCCAGGCCTGTACTCAGCTCCTCGTAAGTGGCGTGCCCCATATAAGCTATATTGACGCGTGTATATCGTAATCGCAACATGCCACAGGATGCACCGCTATTAGAACGTGACCCACAGGTGACCTCTGACACGGCACTGACCTGTCAGCACGTGCACCATCACGTGGTCGGCCTCGGCGTCTGTGGGCTGACACGTATACTGGCCAGAGTCGGTGAGGCCGGCCCGAGAGACGAGCAGGCTGCTGGTGCGGCCGGCTGTGGTGGCCACCACCCGACCCAGACCCACCGGCTGGTCCTCCTGGGACCAGGCTGGGCACACGGTACAAACAGTGGTCAGAGGAGACACAGCACACGGTACAAACAACGGTCAGAGGAGGCTGAACACACGGTACAAACACTAAACAGAGGAGACGGGGCACACGGCACAAACACCGGTCAGAGGGGGCGGGGCACACGGTACAAACACCGGTCAGAGGGGGCGGGGCACACGGTACAAACACCGGCCAGAGGATCGGAAGTTAAAACTTATAGAACTGACAGGACGAAGTTAGAAAATGGGGTGAAATCCTAAGCAAGCCGGCATGATGTTCGTAGATGTCATCTAAATATTAGTGTTTGAAGAGCTCAAGAAAACTTCACGTGTCAAAGTCATTCCAAGTTGCGCGTCAAGTGCCAGTGTCTGCGGCCCATAGACCTGCAGGAACCGTCTCATCTGGCTTTCAGACACTAAGAAGACAAGTGCTGCTCTCAAGTCTCAGGGTTTCCCCGTCAGGAGTTTTTGTTTCTCTAAATCAACGCATATTTGAAAATGCACTATCAGTGCAGAATGTATTGGGTTTAGATGGAATGCATTTTTGCCCTTTAGCAGAAGGTCCCTGCTAGCGTAGCTCAAATATGTTGTGTGCAGTTTTCGGTGAAGCGCTTTGCTTTTGTTTCGTTTCGTGCCTTAGATTGAGGCGTATCGTCAAGGTATGCAGGACTCCCGCACGGTAAAAAACTATCCTCCAAGGGAAACTAATTTAATTTAGCTCTATCGACTGAATTTTGGAGCAGAACTTTTCTCCGCTGTGACGCGAGCAGCTGCCTCGACTGCCGATGTTATCAGCTCTGTTTACTGCCCCAGCCCCCCCCCCCATCGCCCCCTCCCCCCCCCCCTCGGCTGGCAACACATATCGAGCGAGCGGGCCGAGCGCGGGAACTGCCCGCAGGCTGCGTGACACTGCAGTACACACAACGATTGACCAATAACACAGTGACGCAACAACATGTCACAAACAAGCTAACACTTTTTACACCACGCGTGGATGACGCACAAATGTGAAAAATGTATGCTTTCAAGCTCCAATGCATGCGTAATAACTACTATGAACTTACTCGTAGTAAGGTCTTATTACATTGTTGCATATATTAATATAGGGATAAGCAAAAAGGAAATATCGATGTACGGTGCCGTTCGTAGTGTACGCAGACGCTGCAGCTGGTAATATCCAGGGTCTGGCGGAGCCGGGTAGCGCGGCCGGCTATTCTCATGAGAGCAATTTCCGCGTCGGTCGAGAGGTCACATCATTATGCTTGATTGGTCGGTTCCGGTGTCTTCCCATATATACGCGGTGTTGATGGTGCTATTGTGACATTGTCCGCTTCCAGAGTGTAAGCCGTTCCACGGAAAGAAACGCTTAATCCTGCTACATACAATTTGTGGAGGTACGTAAATATGTACATACATACATAAATGTTACGCTATAAAAGGAGACATCCTGAAAAGTATTAACACCTACGCATTTATTACTTTAATGGAAGATGTATTGTTGTCCATTGCTATGTTGTACAGACAGGGACAATCGACCATGTTCTATTTCAGCAAGATGTTCATTGTTCAAGAACCATGAGCTGCGCACTGCCACTGCCATCCTGCCTGCAGCTTCCATGGTGCTGCCCGCTAAGGCTAAGTCCCTGCACCATACGCTGGCTTCCGGCCATGGATTTGGCTGCAGGATCCTGGTGAGCCGATCTCTCGGCTCCGGCTTAGTCAAACTAGGAGTCGTGTGTTCCATCGCACTGAATGACACGGGGGATGTTCTGCCGATACACAGGCCGATCCGCCCACCGGCCGGCCGCGCCCGCCCCAGCCCTCACCGGTCAGTAGCGGCGGAACACCTTCAATTAAGGGGAGGCACTGCCGACTTTTGGTCCCATTCTTTTCATGCAACGCCCAAAGGGCTAATGTTGAAATGCCAAAATCAAGGGGGCACGGTGCCCCGGTGCCCCCCGTTCCGCCGCCTATGCCACCGATGTAGTGTATGACTGAGCCGTTGTGCAGCCAGTACCGCCCGACCACAGCCCTCACCGGTGTTAGTGTATGATCGCGCCCCAGCCCTCACCGGTGTAGTGTATGACTGAGCCGTTGTGCAGCCAGTACAGCTGGCTGATGTTATGTGTCAGCGTGCACGACAGGCTGATGGAGCTGCCCGCCTTGACGAATAGCTCCCGGTTGCTGGCGATGTAGGCCCGAGACTCTGAAACAAGGAGCGAGAGGACCGGCGGTGAGTCACAGCAGCGGTCGCGTCATGAGTCCTACGGTGAGTCATTTGTACGTTTGATGAAATTTGAAGTCCCTTGACTACAGTAACAAGAGTTTGGGTGTTTATGTATAAGTCACAAGTGCATAGGTAACAAAACATAGTAAAGAGTTGTATTGTGACATTTATTCCTGTGACAATTTATGGAACAGTAAAGAGCTTAGAGTCCATGCACAGAAGCCCACAAAAAGGTGAATAATAGTGTCTTGTAACGAGTCAGAATAACTTGACTGCTGCTTATCGACCATCATCACTTAATGCAGGTGTCGGTAAAAAATTGCTTTCAGTTGCCCGACTAGCGTTCATAACAATTATCACTGACATGTTAGAGTGTGTAACTTCCCCCCCCCCAAAAAAAAAAAAATTGATTTCGGATCAAGTGATCATTAACTGAAGTCATCAAATGCTACTCGAGAACAAATAGCGCATACATGATTGCTTGAGTTAACGATATAGGTACCTGATGACGTAATTAATATTTTATTAGAGCTTTTATTAAACGTCCCTGTACCAGCATTTTTAGCCGATGGGCTTTTCGACTACGCACTGTTGCAATAATTGCATGAATGTAGTAAGGATTGATTTGAGCTTAATTTTGCCCTTGACCAAATGATCACGTGGTCAAAAACTTGATTTGAGACACTTTAAGCCTAAAGATAGCCTTAATAGGTGTACTGTGTCGAGGTGGTATGCATAATGACTGGTAATGTCACCATTTCCGGCTTAATTTTTCACTCCCAAGATAGGCACCCAACTCAGCGGGGTTGATTCTATTTAAGTGACCCTGACTGCGCTATTAAGTCGCCAAATCTATTCTCCTACACGTCCACTGGCGCTTCAGATAAGAACCAATAGTGATGGTAATACCAATGAAACGGGCCCATAAAACACTCATCTTATTAACTCCGTCGTCAGATTTGAATGTAAAGATTTAGTAACGCACACGGGTCGATCGTCGCGATCGACGGCCGATCTGGCGGAGGTGCGACGACGACCGTCGGCTTCCGGCGGGGAAATTCGCCGGAACCGCTAACGGCGCCATCGGCGGCCGGCTAACTGCCGCCGCGCAGAGAGAGGCGGGCCGCCGATAGCGCGGCTGACCGGTCAGTGCCGCCCCGCCCCTGCCCGCGCCCCCGCCGCCGCCACCGCCGCCCGCGGCCCTGATTGGACGGCAAATGGGGTGTTAAAGCCGGCGACTTGTGGCGGCGACCAGGTAGAGGCGACTCCGTGTGATTTACCGGATCGCTTTTATATGAACTACGAAGGGGTATAAATCAGGTCACGCTGCGTTTAATTTTCATTTTCTGTAAAATACAATTTTAAATTGGAATAATTATGAGCATGCCTAAGGTGAAAGTGCAGCTGGTTGACATTTGCTAACGAATTATGGTTCCGAGGTGCTTTTATAAACCAATCATACCATCTTGCGCAGGAAGTTCCAACTAACTCATCTGAGCCCCCACACTGACCCTAACTAAATTAGCTCAATAACCGTGCTCTCTCGCATGGGCTTGATTCACGACGTTCAGCAGCCGCCGATCAAAGAGCCCCGACCCGCGGTCAGATCCGGCGGCGTGCTGACCTTTGACGATGAGCGTGAACGACTGGCTGATGCGCGGCTCGGTGCTGACTTGGCACAGGTAGGCGCCCGAGTCGTTCACCCGCGGCGCCAGCAGCTTCAGCGTCCACGTCGTGCCCGTGTTGAACGCCACGAACCGCTTGTCCGTGGTGAAGGTGAAGAGGCCGGTGGTGAGGATGTGCAGGTCCCGCGCCCGCAGCCACGACACCTGAGGGTGGAGGGGGAGGTCAGAGGGCACCCTCACACCGCCTTGGGTGGGTCGCGCCGGCTCAAAGGTCGCGCTGTGCTCGGTTCGCTCCTGCAGTAGAGGTCAGACCAATGCATTGTGGGTTCCACCCTTAAATGGTCAGCCGGTGTATTATGGGGCATTCCACGATAGATCGTACCACTTTCTTCCAATTTGACACCCTCATCTCTCGGATTTTAACGATAATTGGTCTAAGGGGTAATCAGGGGCTCTGAATCCTCCTGTAACAATTTCAGGCTTATCAGATGAGTGGTTTTTGAGTTATAGTGTATAACATGTTTTGGATCTTGCGTTGCAGCCCCAAGTTTGGCGGGCTGTAACTCTAAGACGGATAATCTAAATGCCAAATGCTATACGGCATTGAACTTGCATTGAAACAAAGAATAATAAGCATTTTTAAAATTTTGAAATATATACTATTTTTGATATATAACACCTCGAGTTTCCTCTCATTTGCATTGTTATGCCTTTGGGACCAAATTTTTTTGAATTTTTATTTACTTTAAAACATTTTTGGATCATTTTTAAGTAGTATGCAAAAAATTAGGAAGGTGTTCGTTCTATAAATGTACTTATTTTGCGTCACCGTAATGGTCTCGAATTGTGATTTCGGAAGAGAGCCTACAAATGGTGTGGTAAAGCTGCCTAGTGACATCACTGGTTACTGAAAGTTCAATTGAAGTCATTTTTGCCTCACTTTTGCATTGTTGACCTTGCGTGACGTCATTCGTACGTCACTAGGGTCATAAGAGTTTTTCGTCAATAACTCTCGATCAAATTGAGCTAGAGAGACGGGAAAGCTGCCAATGGACTCGGGAAGACCTTGCGAATCGAATGATGTGCAATATGATCTCATTCACCCAGCTTCGTGGCCTGACCCGACTGTTAACCATCTCTGTGGCGGCGCTGTTGTCCAGCGCCGCGGGGAACATTCATTCTGGCCAGGGTTCATAATGTCCAGGGTACGATATGCCCAGTGTCGAAATGGCCAGTGCCTTGAATAGGCCAGAGTTCATAATGTCCAGGGATTGCATGGTCCAAATGCGGCCAACTGGCTGCAGATAGGGTATATTCAAAGAGGCCAGGGTTCATAATGTCCAGGGCACGATGTGTCCAGTGTTCGAAATGGCCAGGGTTCATAATGTCCAGGACATAGATGTTGGGATAGCCTCATGACTGGTTGATCTTTATGGCTTTTGAAATGCTTAGTTTGATGTTTAAAAAATAGTGCCGATGCTTAATGAATCATTGAATGGATGATTATATGGATGATTAAATGGAATATTGAATGGTTGATTGAATGGATGATTGAAAGGGTGATTGAATGGACGATCACAGGTATGATTGATTTAATGGTTGATTGGATGCCTGATTGGATGATAGAATGGTTGATTGGTTGATTGAATGGATGCTTGATTGGATGATAGAATGGTTGATTGAATGTTTGAATGGATGTTTGAAGGTTTATCGACTCCCTGACTGAATGCAATGGGGTAACCAGTGGATTGAACAATAGGATGAATGGCTAAATTGTTGGCTGGACAATCGATCTACTGAGTAGTTGGTTGTGTACACATTGCTTGTTGGTTGTAATTATATTGTTTGTTTGTGAGATGACTAGAACAGTAATTCGTTGGGTCAAAGTGATCTCATACAGTTGTACAGATTCGGTTACGCTATCTTATGTATGCCTGTTAGTTTAGTCTTACATTGTTTAAAAGAGGCCGTGCTACTTATATGGCACGAGAATGTCATTAATATCCGTTGGTGGGATCAGTTAATTCGGCGCTTTTGTGACGTTCAATAATTTGTACATTTCTGTGCTTTGTATAGTTAACTTTTGAACTGAAGAAGGAACGTTTCCGAAATATATTCATTCATTTTAGGCTAATTTTGGATTGTTAAAAGATAGTGAGCATACGGTTATTCTTCTACGATATGGCAAAAATTTTGGTCCCAAGGGCCATTATAGACAATTTAAAAAAAAATATTAGGACTTTTTTCAATATGTAAAGCTTTTCTTTCCAATTTTAAAAATACTGTATTAATCTTTGATTCATCGTTAGTTCAAAACTGTTAACCGTTTGTTGCTTGCTTAGCTCGTTTTTGAGTTATAGCTCATCAAACTCACCCTTACAATCTGAAGTTGAGAAAATATTATGCAATGTAACTCAAAAAGTTTTCATCTGAGAAGTCTGATATTTTGGCAGGTGTTTTTGGAGCCTATGATTGCCCCTGGTACCAATTTTCATTCAAATCTGAGAGATGAGGGTGACGGGCCTGGTACGATCTATCGTGGAATGCCCCTTATGGCAAAGATAGTGGCAAAACCAATGCAGTTCAATTTCCGGCTCGATACGGGCGGAGTCAATAACAACAGCGGAACTTATGTGCGTCTTTTGCCAGGCTGACATCAACCAATACAAACTGCATCAGATATATGTAATGTGACCAACTTAAAACTTAAACGAAACACAAACTCCTTAGCTTTGACACTAAGAAGCATGCTGATCCGGATAGTCTACGACACACTGGCGATTTGAAATCCCCCAGCTGACCATTTGCCTAAATGCATGGCATTTGTGCGGAGCCGGCGCCGGCGGCCGATACCGCGATGGCCAGTTGTGGAGAATTAATGAACTCCCTGCCGCGGTCTAAGTGGGTTTGTTCGCCGCAACACGGCCCGACCAAATTTACATCGCGGCTCTGTAGTCTCCAGAAGGGGCGCGAGAAGGGTCGATCTGTTCGTCAGTGATGGCACATGGAGAGCGGCCAGAGCGTAAGACGGTCCCAGAGACACGGCGAATGGGGTCGGTCACAGCCCGCCCTAGCCAGAGTTGATTGGATCTCAGAGCGCCCTAGACAGTGGACACGGCCGACGGGGTCTCAGAGTGCCCTATTGGGGGTCAGAGTGCCCTAGACTCGGCTGATGGGGTCTCAGAGCGCCCTAGACGGGGCTCTGGGCTGCTGGGACCTCGGGCGCTCTACACCGTCTGTGCCGCAGGGCGTGATGGGGTCACACAGGTCACCTGACACCTCCCCATATCGCGGGCCCAGACGGCTCCAGCGCAAAATAGATATCCGGATGGCCGCTGGGATATTTCACAGCTCGCTGGACCCACGACGCAAGAAGACACGTGGAAAGGAAAACTATTTTAGTTGTCAGCTGCTTTGGCTGGTTATTCATAAAGGGACGTCTTCTCGGGGCTGGGTCGAACAATGACTACAGCCTTTCGTCTGACGGCGACGAAATAATATTTGGCGCGGCCTTTAGTCTGGATGAACATTTACCAATCTTGCATTAACCTTTCATCCAACTTCTCCTTATAACCTTTATAAGTATATGATCTAAAATGGATACCTAATTATCGTGCTCTAAGCTGCGCTACCCTGTTAGTCGAGGGTTTCACTGAGAAGAGCATGCATTGAAGAAGTACCTACAATTTCTTGATTCAACCCCCTATCAACTATCAACATCTATTATATCAACATCTATTCACCCGCCCCCCTATCCCATTTCATCCAAGTGTCCCTTCATGGAGCCATAGCTGACCTCATCTCCACTGCTCTCTAGCCATCTCTTCTCTGTGTAGGAGCTGATGAGGTCCAGTGTTCTGATAAATACTTCCCTTTGTTATAGTCTTTATCACATAATGAAAACCTACCTGATATATTGCGATGTTTACTCGTCGGATAAGACGTGCCGTTGGGGTGAAATTACGAGCGTCTTTTATGAAGTCGCCGCAATTTTGTAATACCATTTCCGGCACGTTCTCATAATACTTACGGAATGCAACTGAAATAACCGACTTTTTTTGCAAAATGTTTATCAACTGGCCTAGTAGTCAAAACTACACCAAACACAAGACTTCGTTGTCTTCCTTCTTCATCTAGTCAAGTTTTAGCTTCGCGTTTGAGAGGAACGAGATAGTCAGTTTTCAGAAAGCATCAGACGGCATATTTATTGAAAAAAAAAATGATGCCGTCGTCAGACATTCAGCTTAATTGACCTCATTTTCACATGAACAGTAAAACGCAGCACATATATTTTTAGCTTGGCTTTTAAGCTTTCGCGTTATCATAAATAAGTGGCATAAGTTCATTCCACTCCCCAGCCGCCTCTCCTAACAAGGTTGAACTTCAGCCTTCACCCCTGGAGCCAGATTGCTGAAACCACGGTCTAATGTCTAATTAGGGTTAACCTTTCTTAATTAGCCCCAAACTGTGTCGTAAGCGGCCGTGACTGTAAGTACTGCGGTGTGCACTTTAGGGTGTCTTGTGAAAGGGCTTACACAAACACATTATTTATTAGCATTATTTGTACCTATCGGCTTACATTATTACGCATTTGTAAGCTGCAAATAAAGCAGCTGAAGGAATATTGTGATTATTCTAATTTACTCGTGGTGTCTCATTAGTTCCCATAAAAGAAGCTATGGAACCGTTAAAGCATTACGTACAAATTCGCATAGGTACTTTACCAGTGTTATTGACAAGAAAAACATCAAAATAAAATAAGTAATACAATACTACAATGATTTTAACAATATTGCATCTGGAGATGTCCAATTCACATTATAAGGGAAACATATTATCTAAGCTGGCGTACATACACCTGTATAAAGTTCATATCTTAACCCTCGCCCGCACATGGGGGGTGGGGGGGTGGTTGCCACCCCCCCCCCCAGGTAGTCTTTCTGCTCTGCACTCAACATTTTTAGAGCTAGAAGGCTGATTTTTCGTATAGCTGCTCCTCTATCCTTTCTTGATGTCCACTGAAAATTTCAAGTTTCTGTGGTTTTTGGTTTTGGAGATATGACCTTGTTTTTCAGGTCATGTCATAACCCAAATGGCCAATTCTCAACATCTTGCGTTGGCTATGGGCCTTGTGAGCTTTTAACACCTTGATTTCGGCCTTTTATGCCAATCTTACCTCCCACCTATCATGAAACATGTTGTTCGACGATGTACAGAGGTCAAGGTCAGGGTCAAGGTCAACCTAGGTCATCTAAGATAATTGCGTTTTAGGCAAGCTGAATTTACTTTTTTTGAAATTTTTTGACTACATTTTTGGTAAAAGCTTCTCAGATCATGATTTCATGTAATATGGACACATAAACAATCGGTGCACACATCAGTATACACACAGACACACACAGACATACAAACACATATTATTGACCTTGACCTAACTTGACCTGAGATGACCTCAGCAGCAAAAACCTGGTCGGGTAGTGTGACAAAGAGGTTCTAGCTGGCTTGGCACCAGAAAACGGCATCGTCATCGGTATATGACAAGCAGCGCGCTTGATATCCAACGGTGACCTAAAACAGCAACATTTTTTAGTTTGACCTGACCTGGAAGGTCAATGACTGACCTGAGAAGGTAAAACTGGGTATCATTGGATTCGTCTCTTCCCAAAGAATCTTTTTGGTCTTTACCGCTAAGCTCTATCTCCAACAGGAACGAAACGGCGCGGGGGGGGGTGGCAACCACCCCCCCCCCCCATGTGCGTTCTAGGATGGGAAAATGGCATGTGCGGGCGAGGGTTAACATCGAAAGCAATACGGTCACAATTTACGATGACAGCCGTGAACACCATGCCGCCAAACCGAGGGTAAACACATTTCCAAAGGCCCGGCCGAGGCTGGCATTTGTCACAATAGATTGGCGGGTGATTGAGTGATCCTCTGATCGTCACCATTCCCATCAGGCTTCGAGTGGCCTCTCGTCTATGATGGGCCGAGGAGCCGGCCCCTGATGATCCCAGCAGCTCATATCGGTGCAGCGATCAGTGCCCTCGTTGGGTGCGCGGCCAAATTGCGCCCGCGGGGCCAGTGTCCGTGCCAGCGGGCCTCCCTGCGAGCCTGTTACCCATCCGGAAACACGCCCGATCGGACAGTCGCAGTGTCCGGCCGGAGAGCGCCGCGGTGTCCCCGAGACGGTGGCAGCCGGTCCCGGGGACTTGGGCGGGCCAGGGCATTGGCAGCGAGACGACTGACTAGGGGCGTTTGAGGAGGGTCGGGGGAATGTAGTAGAGGCCGGGGAGAGGTTCAACAAACAGTCGGATGAGGAGACATTTGAGACACTCCGAGGCCGTTACCTGGGCCGTTCGGTAATCAGTCATTCGTGATCAAAAGGAGTACCTATTATGATCATTTTGTAGCAAAGGATGTTCATGGTGTTGGTACTGGGTTACTTTTTATTATTGAACTTTGTAGAACAGATGCTTGGCTATTTCTAGTATCTTTTGTCGACCGAAGAAAATAAATATGTTATGGGAAATAAAAGAGGCATTTAAACCTAACGTTTTTTTATATTTTTGCAGTTCTTTTCTCTACCATTTAATTTCCTTTTCGTTGCGATTATTTTCCGTCCTTTCAGAAGCGCTGCTCAATGTCCGATGTGGGAAAACAGCGAGCAATCACCGACCGAGACGGGGAGTGGAAGAGTTGAGATACTCGAGGAGAGGACGGGAAACACCAAACAACATCCGCCAGAGGCACATGTGGAGGGAGAGAGGGAGGGGGCGAACACGGCCCGGTGGCAGCAGAGCAAATGGCACGGCCGATTGATTATTGACATCATTAATCTCTGCTGCCGCCGGGCGACGGCCGCGGCCGCGGTAGCCGGTAGCTGTCACCCTCTCCTGCTCCCCGCCCCACCCCATCGTCACGGAGCGCTCCAACAGCGCAAACAAACAGATCGCTCTGCCGATATTTGCATTCAAGCCACTCTCTGTTCTGGCTCAGAAGCGCCATCGCCAATAATGTCGCGCGGAACTCGCCATTCAAACCCGAGCTCCGACTGAGGGGGAGATATGACAATGACGAAGAGGGATTCCAATATTCTGTCTGCATGCATGTGTGGCAAAACAAATAAAAAAGAAGATGTCGAAAATGTCATTAACCCGCGCCCCGCTGGGCTATTCAGCCATACGCGCCCTGCTGGGGGGGGGGGCAGATTCTGCCCCCCCCCCCTGTCTAACTTCCGAACCGATGGTCGTAGAAAGACGGGGAAAACGGCAATCGAAAGCTCTCAACGAGGCAAATCTTAAGAGCTCAAATTTTTTTGCTTAAAAAGGTCAGAGGTCAGGTCAAGGTCAGGTCAAGGGTACAAAATGCAAGTTTCTACAGTATCGGCCTTGCACCGTAATTGCCGAAGAATGGACTGAGACTGATTGCCCAAAACGTGTTCTTAGGCTACCAAGACAATATTCGTTGCATACAATATCATTCAAAGGTCAAGGTCAAGGTCAGGTCAGGTCAGATCAGGTCACCAAAAACAAAATGTAGAAAAGGGCATGTGCGACACATGTTTTATGGGTCATTTTATTCATAGAATTCAATAGGCACATTCAATTAGTGATATGGACCCCCTCTGGATGAATTTCAGGTCGAGGTCAGGTCAAGGTCAGGTCAAGTGAGGTCAAACTTTGAAGTTGGTTGTTAAGGCCTAAAAAGGTGTTTATCTGATGCAGTTTTTCACGGCGAGTCGAATGGTGCTATGTTTGTTTCCGTACGAGGTCTGGAAATTTCAAAAAATTCATTTTTCAAAAATTTTGTGTGTCGTGACGTCATAAAATTTTGAATAACTCCCACATTTTTGAACCGATTCTTTTCAAAATTGGTATGTAGGTGCACATAGACCACTTCTCTGACATATATTCCGATTTTTTCGATACAGTCAAAATTTTGGATTTTATAATTATTTTTCCAAAAAAGTCGGTTTTTTGAAAAACTTTGGGCCAAAATCCAAATTTTAAAAAAACCGAGATAGCCATTTGATAGACAAAGTAGAATCACGTATAACTTTTTTTGTTACGTCTTGATTCCTTTAAAAATGAAGATGTTAGCGGCGTTTGAAATTTTGCGATTTTTTAGGCGAAAATGGCGAACATGACGTCACTAAAACGTCATTTTCTCAAAAATTTTCCGACGGATTTCGCTCAAATTTTCAGGGAACGTGTCAAATTGATGTATGATAAGGTACTGAAAGTTTGACGTCGCTGGCGTAACGCGTTTAGAAGTTATTGGCGAAAAACGGGAGGGGGGACAGATTCTGCCCCCAGCGGGGCGCGGGTTAAGTGTATCTGTGCATACCTTCAGGGAGCGCACACCTACCTGAGCATGGCGATACGGCGAGTTTAGCGCACTTTCATGTCTTTTCAATTACTCTGATTATTTCCAACGTTTCGATTCGAAACATCAAATTTCGAATCTATTCAACCGTTAAAAAGTCAAATGACTAAATGAGGATACCTACGTCGTATAAGCGACGCGTGAGTGTAGGCAGACGATTGGTTATAACAGACAGGTTCAGTCAGACTTAATAAACAAGTAAACCGTGTCTCAGAAAATGTTACACCCAGTTACCTGGTGCTGGGGTAGAACGCTTACCGATCTGTCTCCCAGGTTGGCCACCTGGCAGTGCAGGTGCGCCGGCTGGTTGGTGCGACTCGTCACCTCCCGGGCCTCGGGTGACGTCACGAACTCGGGCAGCTGGCTCTGCGACGAGGTCTCATTGGGCGGCCGGCCCGGCGGTTCAGCGGCCGTCGGGATGTACGGAGAGCCTGGAACGAGCAGAGAGACGGTCAGCAGACTGGAGTCGGGTGGCTGGAGCGGTCAGCAGGCTGGAGTCGGGCAGCTGGAGCGGTCAGCAGGCTGGAGTCGGGCGGCTGGAGCGGTCAGCAGACTGGGGTCGGGGGGGGGGGGGCTGGAGCGGTCAGCAGGCTGGAGTCGGGCGGCTGGAGCGGTCAGCAGGCTGGAGTAGGAGGCTGGAGCGGTCAGCAGGCTGGAGTCGGGGGGCTGGAGCGGTCAGCTAATTGAGCTGGGAGGGGGATTGGAAGCCATGGGCTAGAGCCGACTGCTAGCTGGACTTTGTGAGCTGAAGCCTGAGACGGTCAGAGTACGGGGATTCAGGTGTTGGGGTCGTCAGCTGCAGGGACTGTAGCATGGTCAGAGCCTGAAATAGGCCAGGAGCAGGTCGCGGTTAGTTGCGGGGATTCAGGAGCAGAACCACGGGCAAATATTTGAGCTCAGGGTTTGGAGCAGTAGACCGGTTCCAGTTCAAGGACTGGGCCGCCAGCAGACTGGAGTTTAGTAGTTGAAATGATGACAATAATCCGGGGACTTAAACGGGAACTAAAACGCTCCGTCGTCTTGAGTTCAGGGGCCTGAACAGTACGGTGAGCTGGGAAATGGCCATCGTAACCTCACAATGTTTAGGTGATTCAGTTCTGGTATTATTCTAAATAAAACTCGGCAAAGTTTAGTGATGGAAACCCGAATCGTCATGACATACAAGACGTCCGACGGATTGCCTCGTCAAAAGACCCAAACTGTTATTGGTAGGAAGCACTGAGGTTATGGTTCTCGGTATCAGTTAGTTCAGGTCAAGGGCAACAATTTGTGGCAACGGTGCCTGGGTCGAGGGAGCTCAACTATGAGCCTAATAGCTGTGAAAATATAAGGTTCATACATTACAGTATATTGGAACGAATTGCCTTGCATCGGGGGGATGAAAAAGCTCATGAATTGAAAATTTGAAATAAGATATCAGAACTTGAAGCGGTTCGAAATGTTTTCTCCGAAGGGACGGGAGAAGTTCAAGAACGAAAATGGCTCAGATTTCATAGTATTTCATTTCATTCATCTAAGACCTAAGTGAATCAAACTTTCACGAAATTCTCTCACATTTCGTTTCAATGAACTCAAGCGTAGGATCTATGATGATCTATGGTCTTTGCTAAGATGAAATTTTCATGTAATAAAATGCAAACTGGGTCAAAATCTACGGACTAGCCGTGCAAATCATGAGTTGCTTTACAATGTCATTGGCCTTGTCACAGCAAATTTTAGCTTATTCCCCATTGCCAATGACGTTTAGCGAATAGCTGTGCTGGCTGTGCTGTTGGAGAATGATTCGAACGGGCAATCTCCATCTATAAGATATCATTTATGAGCATAGTGACAGCTTTCCATTTTCCCGGGACCAGTTTCATCGAGAAAAATGAAATCCTCGACGCATATGTAAAACACTATTCGCTAGCTGTTCAATGTAAATCTAACAAATCGCACATCTTGCCGGTCCAGTGCACTGCTCGGCCGTGCAGAAGGCAGAGTTGAACATTGGGGGAATGATTCAGTCTGCAAATTCGCAGCCAGTTGATTTTGACGACAATATGCTATCAAATTCATTATACACATTTTCTTATGATACAAAAAACGTACTACCAAATTAAGACTGATACTGGAAATTTAGCATTAATGAAGCATAATGACACATTTCACCGTGCTGGCTTATGACCAGCGGATACACTCGAGCACAGAGGGCAGGGTCAGTAGAGAGGGTGAGCTCACCACAGCGAGTCCCGGGGCCGGATAACACGGCCATCACTGCGGCTTTTCGCCCTCCATTTGTCGCACGCCGGCAAGCAAAGTTAATCGCCCTAACTAGCCTGTAATCCCGTTATATTGGGCGCGCCTGTAATGAACGCTGCTCTGTCCGGGGTCACGTAGGTCGCAGTGGTCGGTCGTGCCCGGTCGCAACGCCGGAAGGCAACAGGGGCCCCGTCGTATAGCGTGCCGCTAAATGACGACGTGGTTACGTAACTGCGGGTACCGTCATTGTTAGCGTTCATGGCACAGAGCGAGTAGCCGATTAAAGTTTTCATACCCGCTTCGAGGAAATTGGTGCTGGTTTGATGAGGGATAATTACAGCGGACATTATGCAAATAGTTTGGTAACAGAACACCATATGAAGCCTGTCTAAGGCTGCTTCAAAATCAAACTATTCAGCTTACGTTGTCAGCAAGATCTCGAATATTGGAATTAAATTTACTGAAATGAATGCAAAGCCGTGGTAAAATCATTAACGTCAAGGAAACTCTGCTAACTTTTTTGTAAAGTTTCTCTGAAATGTACACAGTGTGACAGGCTTGATAATGCACTTGGTGTTTGCCTTTAGTTCATGTTGCAAAAACATGATATCTTAGCTTCGACGCCAATTCAGAGAGACCATCTCTATCATTGACCGTGAATGGCCCACTGATTTGATTTGCGGCTGTTGGAACTGAATGCCCTTCCACAGAGGTCGCTAAAGTACACAGCGTTGCGGAAAGTGGCAAGGACATTCAATAGATCACCAAAATGTGTTGAAAACGGCTCGATCAGAGTTTTGAAAGCCCAATGCTCAGGAAATCAGGGCCAATAACAATTTTCTTCTGCTTGCCTCTTGAACTATGAAAGGCACACAAAGTTCCGTGAAAATCTGTTTAAATAGCTGTGAAAAATTGTACCAAAGCACAATGCCGTTTGAAATTCGAAAATCGGAAGCCTTTGGCCACTGAAGGGGTATTGTTAGTAGAAAATATAAACATGATGAGCAAGTTAAATAATAATTTCAGCACATAATGAAAAATGCAGCTTTAAATGAA